>NC_038044.1:47732416-48032416 GCF_002211085.1 Panicum hallii | reverse complement strand
ACGAAACGATGGAACCGGATTGGTTCGCTAAGCTGACTCCTCCGCGAACCTCAGGGTTCTCTTGCTCACGTGCTGAGCCTCCACTGCTCACGCGCGTGTGCTGCAGAAATACGGTCGGCACACCCGCATAGCCTCCGGCAGGACCGCCGTGCTTGGTTGCATCTCCGGTGCGCCGCTTCTGCTCTGCGCCCGCATCAATGACCCCCAGCCTGCATGCGCGTGGTCGGTTGCCTTGCATACGCACGCGCCTGCGGAATCGAGCCGAGCTGGCCGTCAGTCCTGCGTCGCGCTTCGGACCCGCGTCGCGTTGCTCCTACTTCGACCTCTGCATGAGTGGAGGAAGCTCGCCGTGTCTGGCTGCACCGCGGCACTCAGCCACCTCCTACACCAGGTTCTGCGCATCCGACCGCCTCGTGCCGTTGCGCAGCATCTCCTTCCGAATCGCCGCATCATGTTTGCCACCTCTGCCTCCGCGAGGGCTGTGATCTGTCCGTATCAGGGTCGCGCCTTCCGCCGCCTTCTCCTCGACGGCCTCCGACGTCCCCCACGCGCGGTCCCGCTGCTCCCGTGCGGATCCGCCTGCAGCCGCCGCACTGCAGCTCCTCCCGCACCGCGCGTGACTTCCTTGCACACCGTCGTCCTGTACATCGCGCAACTGCTCGTCGTTGTCCTGCACAGCTTCTCCTTCTCCTATTGCGGGTCCCACGTTTGCTTCGGCCTTGCCGAAATCGCTCCCGCGCACGCCCGAACCGCATGCGCCCTTTGCCCGCGCCACACCTGCTGCGGCCACCCTTCTTCTACTCGCACGCCGCCATGCTACGGCCGCAGCTCCACCTGCGCCTGCGCCGCGTGCCTGCACTGCTAGCCACTCGCGCGTCCACACTCCTGCGCCGCCATCAGCCGCGCCTTCCCGCGTTGCTGCTCCACCGCGCACGCGGTGCCTGCATACGCTCCTGCTCCTGCTCCAGCGCTGCTGTGACGCCCTGAAAATCCGCCAATTTAAACCGCGTTTTTCGCTCATCGTCAAAACCCTAGAATGACCCCTGCTCCACAGCGCCCGGCGATCCGACGACCGCGCAAGATCGCTTCCCGCAATGGGCGCCGGCGCAATTCATTCCCCCCCCCCCCGCATTGCGCGAATAACGCGCGCGTGGCCGACCGGCCGCGGTCACCGCCGCGATCGGCGCCGACGCCCCTCTCCTCTCTCTTCCTCTTTTTCTTCTTTCCTTTTTCTCTCTCATTTCCTTTTCTTTCTTTTCCTTTATTTTCTTTCCTTTCTTCCCTTTTTTTCCTTCCTTCTCTCTTCTTTCTTTTTCTTCCCTCCTCCTTCCCTCTTCCTTCCTCCTTCCCTGCCGCGTGCCCGAGCGCTGGCTGGCCGCGCGCCTGCTCTGCCGGGCCGCGCCGCGACGCATGCGCACGCGCAACGCGTGGCCGTGCGCCGCGTCGCGCCGACCGTCGCCACGCCCTCGCCCTGGCCCGCGCCGTGCCGTGCCGCGCGCGCACGGACGCCGCGCCGCCCGCCGCTGCCGGCCCCGCCCCGGCTGTGCCGCACGCGCACGCGCCGCGTGACTGCGTGCCACGCGGCACTGCTGCCCGCGCCGCTCGGACGGCCGCGACGTCGCGCCGTCCGCTGCTGGTGCCCAGCCGCCGCCCCACGTGCGCACGCCGCGACACGCGCCGCCGCAGCCCTTTCCCCGCGCGCGCTCGCTGTGCCCCTGCCGCTGACGCCCCGCTCGCGCCGCACTGTGCCTGCGCGCGTGCCGAGCCGTCGCGTCACTCCGGCCTCGCCGCCCGCGCCGCCGCTCCACGACACGGGCACCATTAAGGTGCTCCGCACCGCCCGCCTGCCCCTCCTCACCGGCCACCACCGCCACCCGCCTTGGCCACCTATAAAAGGGGCCGGAGAGCACCCCGGCACCCCCACGACCGCCACCGCACGCCCAGCCCTCCGCCTGCCCAAGCCCAGCGCCGCCGCCGCGCCTCGCACGGCCGCCGCCCGCTGCCCTCCGTCGCCCCGCCTCCTCGCCGCGCCTCGAGCCAAAGTGAGTAGGGGAATCAATTCCCCTCCTCTCCCTCTCCCTTTCCCCCCCCAAAACCCGAGCCGCCGCGGAGCCTGGCCGCCGGAATCGGCCGGCGCAGAGGCCCCCCCCCTTCCTCTGTTTCCCGTGAAGGGGGAAGAAGAAAGGGCCATTTGCCCAAAACCCCCCCCTTTTCCTGTATTTTCTCAAAGAAACCCCCCCTCTACTTACTCTCCTTTGCAGAAAAGGCCCTGTTCTTTCCGTTATTTCAAAATAAACCCTCCATTAGACAAACCCAATTATACTTGGCATCCTTTAGCGTGCCCTACGTATTTCCAGAATTTGCAAATAGGCCCTCGCCCCCCCTCCAGATACTTACGAATAAACCCCTGGAGCCCTGTTTAACCACCCGAACCCCCTTTAGCTCGTCATTTTATGTGCGAAACGACCTCCGATTGACCCGAAACCTTACCACTCCATTTCTAGTATAGTTTTAGCCATGCCATTAAGAAATCACCCAAGGATATCACCCCTGACTCCGTAGCTAAATTATTTCAGATTCAAGCCCAACGATAAAAGCTTTTAGCTCTTTCGCTTGATTGTATGTCTGTTTGTTTGCGTCGTAGGACACGGAGTGAGCGAAGGAGTTCCCGACTGCGACCAAGCAACCGAGGACCAGTTCTGCGACCCCGAACCCGAGGGACAGTGCTTCGATCAGGACCTCCCGCAAGGGTTTGATGGTGGCAAGTTCAATTCCGCCCTTTGATGCATATTTTTGTCCTAGTTTTTATAAACACAACCCAGTGGCCCGTTTTATAAAATTGCATGGTTTTGCGTGCTGAAAACATGGTAGGATAGCCACCTTACCTGTGACAACCATACCCTGACCGTTTGGTTTTGCAAAGAAAGTGGGTGTGCGTGTGGGAAGGGATAAAAGGTGGTTTTGAAAAGTGAGTCAGACGGGATGGATGGCATTTCTGTGTGATTTTGCCGTTGGTGTGCTCGTACCCGTGTGGTTGAGCGTGAAAGGAAGATATCCATCTTGTCACCCCTAAGGACCGAGTTGATGTGTCGTCTCACCTAGCTTCCTGTCGTGCAAACCACTTGACCGTTGTATGGGCAACGGCTTAGCCTAACCCCACTAGTTAGTCTGATAACCATCAGGAGAGCTGGGAGCAACGGGTGATCAAGGAGACGGGGTAAGCTCTGTGTGATTTATGCCCCGGTTAAACCTCAGTGTAGGTTGAATGACCCCTTGATAGATCCCGTGGTGGCTAGCCAGGTCTAGCTAAGGTGGGTAAGGGCTTCGATGGGATCTGCACTGGCACTAAGGTGTTCGCGCTGTGGTACCCCACCTGTGGGTAAAGTTGCACACCTCTGCAGAGTTAAAATCTATTCGAATAGCCGTGCCCACGGTATTGGGCAAGTTACGGTGTGGTCACATAACTAGTGTTTCACTCTGGGAATAGTTGAACTGGTGTGGGTTGTTTGGGAAATGTCCGGCCGCTATGCCGTGTGCTACGACGGACGGGAAGTCCGGTAGCAGCTTTAAACTGGGATCCTGTGTGGATCAACACCATGTGCTCCTTGATGCTTAACGACTTGTTTTGAAAATGTTTTAAACAAACCTTTGCATAAAGTCGAGTTTTCCGCAAACCGAACCATGACCTTGTTCTTGGATTAACCTTTGCATTTATCTCTGATATTTCCCCCTCCGCGGGCGTGATTGGACTTGCTGAGTACGTTCGTACTCACCCCATTCTTACTTTTACAGTGGAAGACCCCGACTACATCCCCGAAGACGTCGAGTAGGGTTCCGTCCTGCACCCAGTCTTGCCTGTGGGTGAGGTCACCGTTGGAGTTCCGCATGGCGCAAGACTCTGATGATTCCCTTTTCATAATTAGTATAGTAGTATGGGTTTCTGTTGTAATCCTCGCGATAGTGGCGCTTCACTGCCCATTACCGCGGAGAGTTGTACGGTGATGGACCATCTGATGTAATAAAAGTGTTATCAGCCTCCTAGGACTGATAAAGTAACACTTTTAAGTCTTCCCTGATGGGGGGGACGCTTCAGCTGCCCGCGAGTTGCTCCTGCACTGCGCCTGCTCCAGCCCGCGCCTCTGGCCTTGCGCACGCCGAGCTTGCTCCGCGCCACCGCCTGGCGCAGCGCCCGCTTGCGCGCTCCACGGCGAGCCGCCCGCGCACACCGTGCCGCCCCGCGCGCGCCCGCCGCCAGCGCCCGCGCGCCTGCGCGCCCAGCCGAGCCACTCGCCCGCGCGCCTCCGCTCGCGCCGCGCGCTACCGCTCCCGCGCGCCGAGAACCACCTGATCTGCACCGCGTGGAGGAGGAGATAGAGAGAGAGAGAGAGAGAGAGAGAAGGAAAAATGGGATGGGGAATAAGGATGGGAACCAGATAGAGGAGATGAGGATGGGGCTGCCGTCGGTGGAGAACAAAAAGAAAGGAGACGCCAGGATAAGAAACAGAGGAGAAGGATGAACACCCCAAGGACCTATGCGTAAATACAGAAAACTGCAAGGGCCTATCTGTAAAACAAAATTTCCTGTTGATTTAAAACCTAAATGAAGAAATGCCCAAAATAAAAGTTGGAGAGTTTTTCAAACTCTACAACATTGCTTTAGGGCTCAAGTTCAAAAACTCAAAACTTATATTTTTACACGTGAATCTTTGAACAAAAATCAGATTTGAATTGCTTTTGTCCTAAAGAATGAAACTTTATAAAATTCAGGACCTAAATGCAAGTATTTATGGCACGTCATGATGACGGGATAGACTCGTCATAATGATTGGATAGACATGTCATGATGACTTGCATCTTTTACACCTTAATCCTAAGTAATTTTGAAAGTTACTTTTGTAAATCAAATACTTACACAAAAGGACTTGTACTTTTATAAAATTACATAAACACCCTTAGTTTTACCATTTTACCCAAACTTTTACACAATTCAACACATGCATTTCTAATGCAACTTTTTGGATAAATATATATTTTTACAAGACATAAAGTAAGAAAAACATGTTTACAAAACCACCTTTCACTTATTTCGAAATTATCCTTCTCCAAATACATTTTGCAAAAAAAACCCTAGGTTTTTCTGTAATTACAAAAATACCCTTTTTACTTGCACTTTAAATTTTCAAAAGCTTCACACAAATACGCACAAGCTTTATACTAACAAATACATATTTCACACTAACAAAATATATGTCTAACATTACAAGTACACGAACTGTCACAGCCACGTCGTTGTCCACGTTAGTCAAAACCGCTTGAGGGGTTATTTGACCGGTTTTGGCTAGTTGAGGGGTAGAATAACTGGTTTTGTAGTTCAGGGGGTGAAATATTCCACCCTTCATAGTTGAGGGGGTGATGTGGGTTTTTTCTAGAAAATTCGCTCCACAGTGAGTCGAACCCAGAACCTGAGGTGCTACCGAGGCTCTTGTAACCACTAGCCTTATTACTTCATATTTTTTATCATACTTTTGTTGACACTGCTGAACCATCTTCCCTGGGGCAAATCAGTTCTACGTGTGTAGACTATTCGTTACTATATCGTCGTATTTCTATCATACTTCTTTTCAAGACATTGTAACATACCATACTTTTGATAACACTGATGATAATAAAAATTAACATCTTCTCTCTGGTGGCCAAATAGATCTGACCTAAGTTCAGTAGACACATTTTCGTTAATACATGTTATCATGCATGAGGCAATGCCTAGCTGGAACTTGTATGTGCAAAAGTAATGCACCATTTAAGTATTTCTCTCCGTTTCCACCGACTTCAGTCATGTCAACTTAACAGGAAATACTTAATTTTCTTTCCACCGCTTCCTGGTTGAAATTTTCAGCTTAAGGATTCCCCCATCACATGCTCGATAGTGTACTGAGTAGGAATCTATAATGTTAGGGCACATGGACGCGGGAATTTCTGCAGACGAAGAAAACTTTTTTACAGCCTCACGAACATGGAGAACACGTCAGATTTTTGTTTTGTATTAGTTTGAAAACTTGCCGTGTATCAAAGTCAAAGAACGAACAGATGCATCAGGTTGAAATTACCACGCTACTCGCTAATACCAAGATCATTAACGAACCTGCAACTTGATTACTAAGTACCGCTGTAACAGTTGGAGGCTCATCATGCCACTACTATAAATCCCAGGGTCAAGGCCAGGAGTACCACTCAACGCAAACACAAACGCAGCCCAAAAGAGTACAAAGGCTTCCTGTTCTCTTTCTGTAACGTGCACTTGCTTGGTAGATCCCAAATGGCAAAACCAGCGGTGCCTGTGGTGCTTCTTCTCTCTTTGCTGTGCGGATTGGCTTCCCATGCAGTAGACGCCCAGTACTACTGGTCGCCTGCGACGGCGACGTTCTACGGTGGCAGCGACGGCTCCGGCACAATGGGTTTGTTCCTTATTTTCCTCCATTTCAAGACCTTCGTGTTCAAAATTAAAGCAGCTCACTGTCGTCCCATGGTTTGATCTAATTCAAGTTCTAAAGAAGATGAATGACCTCTTGTGCGTGCAGGCGGCGCTTGTGGGTACGGCAACCTGTACAGCGCTGGTTACGGGCTGAGCAACGCGGCGCTGAGCACGGCGCTTTTCAACGACGGCGCCATGTGCGGTGCGTGCTACACCATCGTCTGCGACACTAGCAAGAGCAGATGGTGCAAGCCCGGCACGTCGGTGACCATCACAGCCACCAACTTCTGCCCGCCAAACTGGGCGCTGCCCAGCGACAACGGCGGCTGGTGCAACCCGCCGCGCCGGCACTTCGACATGTCGCAGCCCGCCTGGACCTCCATCGCCATCTACCAAGCCGGGATCGTCCCGGTCAACTACCAGAGGTACAATACAGAGAATCAGAGATGATACCAAAACAAGATGCTAGCTCGAATACAAAAAGAATCTTCTGCGCACGATCGATGTGATGAATTTGAATGTGCTTGACTGCTGCCAGGGTGTCATGCAAGAGGAGTGGTGGCATGAGGTTCACCATCAACGGGAGGGACTACTTCGAGCTGGTGACGGTGACCAACGTCGGCGGCAGCGGCGTGGTGTCGCAGATGTGGATCAAGGGGACCAACACGAACTGGCTGACAATGAGCAGGAACTGGGGCATGAACTGGCAGAGCACGGCGTACCTCAACGGCCAGAGCCTGTCCTTCATGGTGAAGACCGACGACGGCCGCGTGGTGACGGTGTGGAACGTCGTCCCGTCCAACTGGTACTTCGGGGCAACCTACACCACCAGCTGGGCAAACTTTTATTAGCCGCTGGCTAGCTCAACATCTATGCATCACCGGAGCGGAAGATCGGCGTGGAACTAGTATATAGCTATACATATATTTGACTCACTATTACTATGAGCCCTAAGACGATCAATTGATGCCGCCGTACCCTCTTAGGCGTAGATAGGCATTGAACCCTGCTCATTTCTCAGTATCCATTTTGTTCTGATTGATGATTTTGTGTAGTTCTGCTACCTGTAACACCTGCATTCTTACTACTTAGTCAGCGGCTTGGATCACGGAGCCCTCTAAGTAATCAATGCAGTACCTACATGTGTATGGAACAAATAATGCTTATTCATTTATACTAAGATGTTAGAGCATCTACAGGAGTTCCAATAAACATCTACCAATAATATAATATTAGGATATTCCAATACCACTTTCATGAATTATTAGAAAAGATGCTTTTATAGTTCCTCAATAATCTTATCCCAATACGACTAATATATTGGGAGAGCCAAATTCTCCCTCTATTTGAGGGGATTTGGGGTGAAATATGGAGATAACCCAATAATTTATTAGGGAAGGGAGAGATTTTGGGCATCCAGCTATCTTCTTCCCAATATTGTCAATTTATTAAATAAAAGGAGACTGGAGATGCTCTTACTACCCCCATCAATTAAACTTGACGCTTATATAGACAATATGCAGAGATTGTTGTTTATCCAATAGACTTACGGAACATTTCAACATACTCTCCAATTGTTGAGCAACTCTTCTCAAAATCTCAAACAAAAGGTGCTGAACTGGAATCCCATTGTAAGGATTCTTGTGGTTCTTTACATTCCTTTTCTTTGCTGATTCCTTTCAATGAAATTTGCCATGTCGCACTAAGTTACTTACGGATGTATACATGCATGCAGTCTGGGAACTCTTTGGGGTGAACACCCATCCGAACAAGTAGGGTCAATCGTTCAGCATTTAGGCATTAACATTTAGCAAAAAACTAATCTTAAACTCAATAAGTGTTCTCTGAACCAAGCTAGATAATCTTCTATCACTAGGCTATCCCATTCATTTGCTTGCATATGGAAGGAGTTGAACCCACAAATTTACTGAATATGAGGTGGGTGTTTTAAGCACCCGTAAGACATACCATATATATGGAAAAATGAAAATAAAGTATATAGAAATGGCAAACACCTGTATGAATCATAATTTTTTTTTGAAGTAAAGAATCACCGAATTGGAAGAGATATTCACAAAGAAATCAGGAATCCTGATGCTCATTATTTGGAATCCATCTAATTCTATTCTGTTTTTAACAGAAATTGATTTTGGGGGGGGGGGAGTTTTTTAATTTCAATAAAAGAATATGTACAGGGTAACATATAGTGATCATTTCTCTTTACCAAATAGTTCAATAAAAAGTCATCTGGTTTTTCCATAAATGTAGAGAGTCTTTGAAGTAAACTATACCATCAAAGTCACCACTTCAATAGATGTGATGATGTGGTGCTTAATGTCAATGCATGGCACAGGTGTTACCTGGGACAGTGCGGCTAGATGGGGTATGAGGCTGTGTGGACCAACTGTCGATAATGCCGACACAAAACCCCACAGTGGCTGCTACCACTTATGGTGATCGATGAGAGGTGTGTCCAAATAATGGGTCAAAGGGGTCGGTTGTATATTGAAGGCCTGATAAGTAAATTGGGGCAATGGAAATTCCTAACTAAAACAAACCAAATTTCTTATTACCAATTAATAGAATAATATTATCTTTTTGTAAACATATACATTGCTTGTAATTAAATTGTTTTCATAAATAAACATACTAAGTCTAGGTTATATTAAAGTTCCATTCGAAAAGATAAAGTTAGCTATGAATCACCTTGAATCTTGATAGTGATGATAGTGAGGAGAGAGTTTACTATAATCCATTTCTAGTGGTGGCCTTTTTGAAAACCACTAGTAGAACGGACTCCATTATTCTAGTGGCGTTTTCTTTAAGGCCCCATTTGGATCCTTGAAATTGAATTCCATTCTAATAATAAAAATTTAGATATAAATTAATTAAGCTAATATAGTTGTATGTGTAATATATTTGGATATTATTGTTGGCTATACGGGAGAGATAATTATGTACTACACTTCTGCTATAGGGAAGTGAATCGAATCGAAGAGTTTGCTATAAGTTGTACATTAGAAATATAATATGAGGATATTTTTTCTTAAATGATCATCGGGGGAGAGCATCCCCACCTGAATTGTATTCAAATGATGTGGCAAACCACATATCAAAGGCCTTATTTTTTGGGAAAATGAGACAAAACCCTACAATGCTCAGTTAATTTAGGAAAACCAAGCTAAAATCTAATAACCTACCTAGCTAAACTAGATCTCATGCAACACAACCTAGCCCAAGGGCAGATTGTGGCATAACCATGGATAAACACCCTGTCCTAGCACAAGGACGAAATTGCGGCTTAACCGCGAATAACACAACCACGCTAAGCACAAGCTCCAAATTGTAGCAGGAACCACAGCACCGCACCATGCACTAGTTCGAGATGCCCGTCTCTGAGACAATGACTCCAACAAGAACTTGACATCAAGACGCCAACATTGCTCGATCCGGCAAGGCAGATCTTGGTTTTCACCTGGAGAAAGAGAATCCATGGCCAAGGTTGTTTGGAAGTGTCACACCCGGGCACACGGGACTGTCCACGTGGCACACTTCTCCTAGGATATGGGATGGGACATGGCCCACGCCCTACATCTATTGTAACTCCTCATAACGCAGAAGGATTACTTGTACAATAGTGAAACTAGTCGGACACGGTAGGAAACTATCCGAGAAGTTCTTAGGTAGAACTCCTGGGCATGTACCCGACTAGGACTTCCATGTAAATCTGTCCTCCCAGATTATATAAGGGCGGACAGGGATCCCCTCGGGGATAATCATCATCAAAGGTAATACTAACCACACAGGACATAGGGTATTACGCTCTCAGCGGCCCGAACTTGTCTAAAACTTTATGTTCCTTTGCACCTTCGAGTTCCTGATCTCGCCGATACCCTACCAACAAACTCACCACATCGGGGGTATCCCTCGGTGGGCGTAGCGGTAAAACACCGACAGCTAGCGCGCCAGGTAGGGCTGTTCATCGAGCATCGACCAGAGAATTCAATGGCATCCTCCAACTTCACCAGCATTGTGCTCGACAAGGGCACAACCTTCATTTTCGGCTCCTGGATCTGCGTCGCCAACGGTTCGGATGGCTTCAACAGCCACCTAGCCAACTCCAAGGAGCCAGAGGCCTCTTCATCAACTCCAAGCAGCGATCTCGACGAATTCATCGATAACCTCGACAATACGCTACTTCCCGATCTGGCCCAGCAGATCAAAAAGATGTCCGTTTTCAACGCGATTTCCTCTCATGGCGCACTAGATCTATTCTTACTAGAAGCAAATGCAAAAGCGGGGGTCGATGAAGTGGAAGAGAGGATCTAATTCAAACCTATCTGAAAAGACCTCACGATCTAAATTCCTCTTTGACTTGGAGGAGAATTTGGATCTGCTGCTCAAGATCAAGGACTCGGGCACCCCCGCTTGTCGGGAGGCCCCTGTTTTTGACACCTACTCGGACTCCAACGAAGAGTACTCCCCGTATAGTACTACACCTTCAAGCCAGTTCCAAAAAGAACTCGAAGACGAGGGAGCCACCGCTCATTGGGTGGCCGCCGCTCTTGAAAACCACTCTCAACCCGACGGCCACACTGAATCTTTTTCGGGCAGCCTTCCGGGTTTAACCATCACATCAACGCCGCAAGGACATTTCGTGTACTGAAAGGGCTTTGAGTCCTCCGAACTACTCGATTACGAGTCCCGCCTTGTGACCTTCATGCAGGAACTATCCTTTCAGGAGGGTAGACCTCTCTCTCCCATCGCGAAAGGAGAAAGTAGCATGGAGCTACACGATCATAGCCGTACAGCTAACCACTCGCTCGACCATCAAGTCTGCATAGCCTCCCTTCACAACACGGAGGACGACGAGCTGGACCGCCAGTACGACAATGAACAACTCGCGGACGTCTCAGCCGTTGAGCCCATAGCTGATGCTCCCCAAGATGAAGACGAGGAGCACCGAAGGATCCGGCGGGTAAAGAACGCCAAGCGCGCTCAATGCAGGCGCAACGCGCAGAATCGTGCCCGCGTACCAAGGGATCTTAACAATGCTTTTGCAGCAGTCGCGAGTACCTTATGCCGATTGGCACCATCACAGAAGCAGCACTCCTAGCTCAACAACTCCCACCCAATCCTCAGATATAAAGGCTGCAGTACTTGACCTAGCGCACGCTCGTGCAACTCAGTGGGCAACATCCAGTGTCTTCCACTCGGAATCAGCTCTCGAGGTCTGAGCACCATGGGTGATACTGCACTGTTCAGTCATACCCCTGGAAGAGGCCCCAGGAGCTAGAGAAATAACAACCGCCAGGGCAACGAGGGCCACTCGTCCGCGCGTGGCAACAATGAACAAGAAGTACAACAACCCACTCGCAACCAGCGTGGTGCAAGGCATCACGACCAAGATCCACTCGAGGCCAACCTTCACGACGCACCCACGATCAACCTCAGGTAGAAGATCTATGAAGGCTGCGACGCGCGGCTTGTCATTGAAGTGAGGAAAAGGGACCATACCGGCAGGCGCCATGACGATAGCGACCGCTTCCCCGCCTTCACCACCAGCATCACCGACAAGTCCTATCCAACGGACTTCAAACAAGTCGGAATTCCCAAGTATGACGGTAAGCAGGTCCCGCACCAGTGGATTCGATGCTACTCTGTCGCTATTGAAGTTTCAGGGGGATCCAACTCCACTAAAGCTCTCTACTTCCCGGTGGCTCTGGAGTCTGCACCCCTCACGTGGCTTGAAAGCCTCAAGCCAAACTCCATCGACTCGTGGGAGGACCTCAAGCGGGCCTTCATCGACAACTTCCAGGGATCCATGATCAGGGCGGGCACTCGCCATGACCTGTCCTAGGTGAAGCAAGAGATGAACGAGACCCTGAGGTCCTACACACGGTGTTTCTTCAAGAGGCGCGCCACCATCACCAACATCATCGATGAGGACATCATTCGTTGCTTCCAAAACGGCCTCTTCTCGAAGAACACATACCATGACTTCGGGTGCAACCGCCCGACTACTGCCGTGGAGCTGCGTGACATGATGGCATGGTGGGCTGACCAGGAGGACGAGGAGAATGACCGCTTCCCCAAGCGCAAACATGACAAGCAAGGCAATGGCACCGGCCAGTTCGATAAAAGTCAGCGGAGCCACTCTGGGAATACCTGAAAGCGGAAGCCAGAACATGAAGTTGCGGCTATCGAGCACAACCCGCGTGGCAAGAAGTCGGGGAACAACGACTCAGATTATGAGAAAGTCATGCAGAAATAGTGCCTGATACACCCGAATTCGCGGCACACGCTCTTTGAGTGCGTCACCATCCGCAAATCACTCAATGCACCACCCCTTCCTCAAGTAGGAAAGCGGAAAGACAAGGAGGATGATGAATGAGGTGACAAGTCGAGGGCTCAAGATCTCCAGGATCCGAAGAATGTCATCAACATCATCTTCAGCGGAGACGGTGGATTCCCCTCCAAGCGCGCGCAGAAGCTAACCTTACGCGAAATACTCTTTGTGGAGTCGGCCACGATAAAGTCTCTGAGATACAGCGAGGTCCTGATCACCTTTTCCAAGGATGATCAATGAACCAGCTTCTCCGAGCTGGGAAAATTCCCGCTCGTCCTAGACCCTGTCGTGGTGGCTGATGAGGATATCGCCACCAACGATACATCCACACCTACACAAGCATGTACTTCGACAACACCACTTGGTCCTATTACTCGTGCTCGTGCTCATCGGCTTACCCATCAAGTAAGTTCACTCTTAGACTCAGATTCATCATATTTAGACAATGGAGATACATGCACTCTTATTTTACTCAGAAACAATGGATTGGATCAAAAGGGAAGAGGCATCGCCCAGGTTGGATTCAGACTGCAGGACAGGCATGACTTGTGACGGCCGCCATGACTTCATCCGGACTCTGTTTTGGTCGTTCAAGTACTTTCTGAAAAACTTATCAAATCTACTTTCCAAAGGATCCGGAATCAGCTTCATATCTGATTGGAGTCAACCGCAATCGTCGATTTACTATAGAGTCCTTTTCAGCCATGTGCTGCGTCACCCTATTTTGGCCCAATGGACTGTGTATCAAGTTGAGTCCAATTCGGACGTGTCCTAGGGTTGGAACATGACCCTAGTACCCTTATGGTCATTCTCCCACTTCTTTATTACCTTTAGCCGCCACCAACAACACTCGGATTTTGTTAGATGTAAGTTTAGCTTTTGCTACATCCTTGTAGGCACGCGTGCTGATCTAGCCGCCCGTCTACTTATTTTCGGAACCCACCATATTTGAGATTCAATTTGAGACCTTCAATTACATCTCGTATTTTTAGTACTTGTTCTTACTAGTTCTTCGATTGCTTGCAGGACGAGTGCCCTAGTGGCCGGGTGTCGCGCTCCATAAGATCGCGGCAACCATAGGAGGTGGTGTATCGGTTGCTAAGGCGCAGCATCCTTGGAAGGTTGAAGTCAGGCTGTGAACATCTTCTCCTTCATCAATCGAGTTATCCCACACCTCTAATCGAAATATTAGGAACAAACCCTAGCGGGTTCGCATCAATTGGTAATCAGAGCAAGGTTGTTTGGTGAGAGACTTCCAATCCTTCATTTTCTTTAATTTCCTACAGTCTAGAAAAAGCCAAAAATAGTGGAAATTTTTTCTTTCCCCTAGCAATCCTATAGACCCTTTTGAGCTTTTACTAGCACTGCTTAGTTAGGGCTTCTTGAGTTTTCGGTTGCATCGGTTATGTCGAGTTGCTGGTCTTAGTTGTAGTCCTTTAGAGTTTTGAGTTCTTGTCACATTTGGTCATGTACGCTGCCTTTTTAATCATTGTTTTGACCGAATCAGAATACACTTTGGCTATCAAGTTCGACTTGGAATCGGTTAAGCGCGTGTTGGCCGAGACCGACTTGAATTCGGGTAACCTTTTCATCTCTCGATTGCCGAATCTGAGTGCCTCTTTGTTATCAAGTCCGAGTTGAAATTGGTGCTGATTGAGTCTGAGTCCAAACTGTGCAATAGAGGCAATAACACTTCATATATATATTTAGGTTTTCGGCTTACTTCTTTTAATTACCTTTATACCCCTACTTTTTCTAGCAAAAGTGTGTGTGGTGACTTACTCACTTGTATTCCTTTGTTCATAGAATCTGTTTTTTGGTTCCCCTAAAAAATAGAAAAAAGAAAAAAGAAGAAAAGTAAAAAAATAAAAGAAAAGCAAGGGGCTAATTCATTGCGTTTGTTTTTCCTTTTCGTTCGGGGTGGTGCTTTGTGACTTTCTTTGTGTGCAAGCTCACGTCTCTAGCATAGTCTAGGTTAGGACCAGCACAGTACCATCGTTGGACGATTATTCAGCTTGCTTTTGTGACTAACATGGTGCTAGTACTTCCTTGTTCCAGCCAACCTACAGCTCCACATATTCGACTACAACTATACAGGTCTTGTTGCTGCAGCACTGATACACTTCATTCTACGGTTGCGGACTTGTTGGTTGCCGTCCCCTCTTGGCAGTAAGGTAAGAATTGATAAGAGCTTGTGCAATAGGTTGAGAGTGAGCGCCTTGTAGTAGCTATACCCTATTAGCTGTAGGGATTTTACTACTTCACTTGTTTTCTTGTTGTCCTTATTTTTCTCACCATGGCAGACTTCGAGGAGGAGGATCATAGCTTGCAGCAGTCTTCACGTACAAGAGGCATCATACAACATTTTAAAAGGCAAGTGCAGCGGTACATAGAGGGACTTGATAATGATATGCAGGTGATGAATGATAAGATTCGACAATTGGAAGCCACACAGATTGCCACCAACACCAAGCTTACGGGCCTGGAGACAGCGGTTGGCAATATTGAAAAGAGTGTCGCTGCTCTTTTGCGGCGTTTTGATGAGCTCCATGCGAAGACCAACGAACATTGTGATGATTGGGAGGATGAATATATTGCTGATACTGAACAAGATGAACGAGACGCTCGCCATCACCGACGGCTACGCACTAATCGTAGAGGTATGGGTGGTTTTCGCCGACGTGAGGTACACAACAATGATGATGCTTTCCACAAGATTAAATTTAAGATACCTCCTTTTGATGGTACATATGATCCTGATGCATACATTACTTGGGAAATTGCTGTTGATCAAAAGTTTGCATGCCATGATTTTTCTGAGAATGCACGTGTTAGGGCTGCTAGTAATGAGTTCACTGATTTTGCTTCTGTTTGGTGGATAGAACATGACAAGAAAAATACTGATGACATGCCACAAACTCGGGATGCTTTGAAAGGGGTCATGAGGGCTAGATTTGTTCCTTCTTACTATGCACATGATCTGTTACATAAGTTACAACAATTGAGACCGGGCACTAAAAGTGTAGAAGAATATTATCAGAAATTGCAAATGGGTTTGCTACATTGTAATTTAGTGGAGGGTGAGGAACCTGCTATGGCTAGATTTTTAGGATCACTAAATCAAGAAATTCAGGACATTCTTGCTTATAAAGATTATACTAACGTAACCCATTTGTTCCATCTTGCTTGTAAAGCTGAAAGGGAGGTGCAGGGATGATGTGCTAGTACTAGGCCTAATGTTTCTGCAAGTAAATCTACATCATGGCAGCCACGCATGGATACTTCTATGGGCGGACGTGCACCTGTACCAACTCCTTCACCGAGTCGGGCAGCAGCACCTTCTCCATCCAGCGATAAGCCATGTCTCCCACCACTTCAGCAACCAAGACTGTTCAGAAGCCAGCCGCTAGTGCTTCCTCAGTTGCATCCACAGGTAGAACAAGAGATGTCCAGTATTATCGTTGCAAGGGCTTTGGGCACGTGCAGCGTGACTGTCCTAGCAAGTTCATTTTGGTGGTCAAAGATGATGGTGCGTATTCCTCCGCTAGTGATTTTGATGAAGATACACTTGCTTTGTTTGCTGCTGAGTAATGAGGGAACACCAGAAGAACATATTGATGCAGGTGCCGCCAAACACTACGAGAGTCTCATTGTGCAGCGTGTGCTTAGTGCACAAATGGAGAAAACGAAGCAAAATCAGCGACACATGCTGTTCCAAACCATGTGTGTCATTAAAGAGCATTCCTGTCGTATGATTATTGATGGAGGTAGCTGCAACAATTTGGCTAGCAGCGATATGGTGGAGAAGCTTGCACTCAGCACCAAACCACATCCACATCTGTATCACATTCAATGGCTAAACAGCAGTGGTAAGGCTAAGGTAACGAGGCTGGTGCGTATTAATTTTGCAATCGGGTCATATCATGATGTTGTTTAGTGCGATGTTGTGCCTATGCAAGCTTATGATATTCTGCTCGGTAGACCTTGGCAATTTGATACGGATTGTGTGCATCATGATCAAATCAGTTTTCGCTCTTGCACCATGATAAGAAAATTGTGTTGCTTCCTATGCCTCCTGAAGCTATTGTGCGTGATGATATTGCTAGAGCTGCCAAAGCTAAAAGTGAGAACAATACAATTGTCAAGATGGTGTTGTCGGTCAAAACCCACCGGCGAGCAACGACAGGCAACACGAGGAGCCGGGAGGCTTCCGGGACTGCTGGTGGGCCTCGATCCCTCGGTCAACGGCCCAGTAACCTGGCGCACACCCTGGCTTGGAGTCGCTAGGCATGCCACCTGATCCTGCACCTGATCAGGAAGGTGTGATGTATTAAATCCCTATATGCACAGACACGTGATCGGCTCATCACTCCTCCCCGGTATCGGCTATGAAGAGCCGATTGCATCAATACCGGATCGGATCTTTGGAACAGGCTATATATATATATATATATGCACTTGACAATGAAATAAACCGTGCTTCATAAATATCAATCGAATCCAATCTACGATAACTAAGCCCTCATTGCACGATCGGAACATCCTACATGTGATTGAGCCTAACGAATACGCAAAAGCATCGGAACAAACAACCTAAACAAAGATCCTAAAACCAGCCGGAGAGCCGATTCCTGCAGCAACCTCTATTCAAACCATGACCTGATACTAAACATACCGCTGGAACATTCAACTCGTTTGCAAGGCCTAATCATGTACATATTGAACCAAATCTCTAATAAATAGAAACTAGCCATAATAGATTGGACCTACTAATAAAGATGAAGCAAGACGTTACCGTCGCATCCAAGATTCAACACGACGATTACTAAGCACTCATGAGCAACAAACAAAGCATGATCGGGATATGAATAAAATAATGTCACTCTATGCGTGCTAAGATAACTAGTGCTACTCGCCATCTACAAGGCTTCAGAATGAGCAACACATAAAACAAATGAGCAAGGGTGATGCTACCCCGATCACGCAGGGCGTGATCGGAGCCGCATGGCACTTACCCGATGAAAACCCTAAAATAGGGGGGCGATGCGACGAGAGTTGTTGATGAATGATTCTATTTCTTATTTATTCATAGTACATATTTATAGTCCGTAGACTCGTCCTTCTTAACTAACCCTAACCAAACATGATACGACTCTTAACGGCCTATATCTATATTTACACGGCCTTTCTGGCCCCAATCATCTGCACAAGGTCCGATTCGCAAACTTATTATAATTATCTTCTAGGCCCATCTTGCTCCATGGCCCACTTCTGGCCCGTCCAGAATATGGCGATAACACAAGCCCCCCTAGTTTCGGTAATGGTAATTCCGAAATCAACCATTAAAAATCGCCTCGACCCTTCGGCTTCCGACCCGTACAGTCACGCCCCTTCAACTTCCAACGGATGTGACTCCTCTGTATCAGTTTCCTAGGGAACCGTCACGGTGCCGATTCACTTCACCTCTCTCTTTACCTTTATAAACTCACCCCCGGTATCTCCCTCAATCGCCTTCTTCCTACAGCTATTGGCAGCTGCATCTGAACCACCCTTTCTTTCTTTTGCGATGGCTTCTTCTTCCTCCGCCTCCTCTGTTATTTCTTTTGAATCCGAATCTTCCCGAGAGCCCACTCCAGAATACGATCCGATAGCCGCTTACGAGGTCCATGCTCCCCTACATTGGGATGCAGAGGAGTGGGACTTCCAATCTCAGTCAGAGGATGATGAATCCCTGACTGATGATGAGGATCTCGCACTCCTTCTTGGAGCCGAGCTGGAGGAAGACGACGAAGATGACGCTTCTTGGGGGGAAGACTTCTCCACATCGGAAGAAAGAGTCGATTCCTTTTCCTCCGAAGAAGATCTGACAGCAGGTGACTTCCTCTTTGGCTGGTCATCAGACGAAACTTCCGACGACACCAAAGAAGCCAAAAATGATGGTGGCTTCACTAGAAGCAGCAGCGGGAGCGACGACGGCAACAACGGTAGTAGCAGTGATAGTGATGGTAGCATTGCCCCACCGACCAAACGTTGCAAGTTTTCTGGCGCATACTGGTGGTAGACTGTAGCACTGTTGTTAGGTCGACCCTAGGAGCAACCGGCTCCTCTTTTGTACTCGCTTCTTTATTTGTAAATAAGATCCTCCTTTGTACTTGTGAATTTTTTATGGATATAACAATCTGCTCAAGAGCCGATGGCAATGCATCGGCCTTAGAATATACCAATCCGGATCCGAAATAACTTTCCAATTTGTTTCACCCTCTGCCGGACCTCAACTCCAAAACAGATCTCTGGAGATTCTGGGATCCAAGTTAACTCCCAAACTTCTTTTGCTCATAAAACCTAGCCGCAAAATCCTCCTCTGAACCTTGATACGCACATTCGATCCTGCGCCGCCAACCCTAGATCTATTCTTCAAGTTCTCGATTCAAAGCTCCCGATGGCGGAATCTTCGAGCACCGCCACCACCGTCTTCGGTCTGAAGGTAAACTTCGACCCCCATCAATTTAATGCAGTAATCGTAAAATTTACTGCGTAGTTAAATGACTCCTTCTCCGACTATCTTGTTTTCCTTGGGGTTTTTTCAGGCTTCCGATATCTTCTTACCGCACCCTTCTTCCCCCAATTCTTTCTGCCTTGGGCCTCGTTCTTATGAGAAGCCCATAGATCTGATTTCATCCGAAGCCAATCGAATCCCCTTCGTGAGCCAGGACATAGATCTAGAGTCTTGGTCAGATAGCCTTCACGCTTGGCTAAATCCTCCTGAGGGTTGGATAGTTTGGTATAACAGAATGGCGGACGCCTATCAGCCTCTATGGGAATCCATCGGGATAGCCGATGCTCTGTCTCTATCCCTTTCTCCTCTTGAAAAAGACGAGAACCTTCTAAAGACCATCGGCTACTTCTGGTCCGATGCCTTGAACTGTTTCCTTTTTGGGCATGGTCCGATGACACCAACGCTCCTGGATGTTATGATGATCACTGGCTTAGACATCTCATCGACTTGTCCCTCTGCTTATAGGCTTTCTGTAGTCCCCTTCAAACTGTCCTCCAAGGCAGAATGTACTAACTGGAGTGCATACTTGAACCAACACCAGAAAAGCAAGGGTCCTGTGTCGGAAAAAGAGCATACAGCCTTTCTAAATTTGTGGCTTGAACACTTCCTCTTCTGTGGCCCTTCACTTGCTCCAACCAAAAATTATCTCCCTCTGGCTTATGAGCTGGCCAAGGGTAACACTGTTGGCCTTGGTAAATTATTCCTTGGGAAATTTACAGATACCTTCATCTGATGACTTTGAGCCTTCTTTCACACAAAAAACTCAGAACTGGTAGTCCGTGGTGGTTCATCCAATTATGGGCTCATCTTTACTTCCAGAGCTTCATCCCCAATTTCCCTTCTCTAATCGGCAATTCTTTCCCTGACCTGAGTGGGAGACAGATTAGATGCACTAGCTTCGGGCAGGCTTTGTACAGTCTTCCCGGCGGGAAATTGAACCCTCCAGATGCCTTACGTTGGTTTAGGATCTTTTACCGAGGCCTGGACAGCCCAAACTTTCTCCCATATATCGATTCTGAACTCTTTGAGAACCCAGCCATGTTCCGGCTAGCCGATTTCTCCTATGACACTGACACCAGGCGTCTATACTCCATTATGGTTTGGCCCTGTCTTCTTCCGGTTGGCATGAGTACTTCCAATCGGATCATAAAGCCAGGGTATGAGTTTTACCAGCCGGTTGTAGCAGCCCGGCAGCTTGGTCTTGGACAAGTACCACCTCATTTCCTTCTTCACTTCCTGACATCAAATAGAGTAGATCTCCCTGATGCTGTAACCACCCAAAGGTGTTACAGTCTTTTTTCAGACCTTCCCCTATCTGTCCCTGCCAATCTTGTTTTCACTTATTCGGCTATTGATTTTGAGGGGTGGTGGTCGACGTGGAAAACTCACGTTTTCCGTAGAGCTCTGGGTCCGATGCTGCAGCAGATCCACTCTGAATACGAAATTCCTGCCGGAGAGGTATTGCTGCTTGACTAGCGTTTTCTTTTTTTTGACTTTTATTGAACCCTTTCTGATTTCATTCTTTGTTTCTGCAGTAGGGAGATGGCCCAGAGCCGATGAATGATGATGGGTCACCCTTTTGTTTCTTGCCAATTGCTCCTGTGGTTCTCTTCGGCAAAAATGCACCTCCTCCTTCGAAGAGCATAATGCAAATCCAGCCAAGCGCCGCCAAGCTGACCCCCAAGCGGAAGCGATCTTCTGACGCTGTTGCCCCCCGAGCTCGTGCTAAGACGAGGAAAGTCCTCGTCAAAAAGATCCGGAAGGAAGCTGCACCATCTTCCCCTAACCCAGAAATCCCAGTCGCTAACCAGGTTTGGATCACCTTCCCTTTTTTATATGATCGGCCTTCTGTTCATGGCCGTCTTCTTTAATGGCACTCTTTCCCCCTTGCAGCCTGTCATCATGGATGTCTCTAGCGGGGAAGAACCCCCGCGCCAGCAGGGCTTAGCTTTGGAGATGCCGGAGGATGTGGACGTGCCCATTAGAGCTCTGATCACTCTTCGTGATCCTGATGCTTTAGTCCTAGAGGGCCCATCTACATCTGTTGACGTCTCGGCTGCTTCGCCAGGTTCGCAGGAGCTGGTCATGACCGCATCAATTGTCAGCCCCCCTCTGGAAGGATCATCCACCGTCTTAGCCACTGCCGACCTCCCTGCGCGAGAGACACATCTAGCAGAGCCGACCGCTATCTCATCGGCTGTTGCCCCTTCTTCTAGAGACGTGGCTCCTCCGGACTCTTCTCCCACTGTCATCATTCAACCTTCGGAAGGGATGCGCCCTCAGGAGCCGATTGCTTCTTCATCGGCTATCGCCACCTCTCTCTCGGGACAGGTATGCTTTATTCTTTTTAATTACTTCAGTCTTTCTCCCGCACTGCCTTGCTCATCCTCTTTTCCTCCAGAATCTGAACCTTTCGGAGCTCCTTGCGTTTGATCCTGCATCAATCGGGTCGGCCATACTGGAAGCCGATGACCCTCACCTGGACTCGACCAGCACTGCCAATCGACTTCTCCATATGAAGATTCTTCTATCGGGTCCGATCGACGCCTTGATCCAGGATTCCAGCACGGTGAAACAAGTCCTTGATGAGATCAACTCCTAGCTCCCTGTGAGCCTTCAGGTCAAGCTTTTGCCGGCCGGGTACGTCCCTTCTTTTCGAGCAAAGGTAGCAGAGGCTCGCCATAGGATTGAGACTCGGCGCTCTCAATCACTCCTAAGAACTATCATCGCCGAGAGGTGCCAGTCGGTCAACAAGAAGAAAGCTGCACTCGACACGAAGGTTGACACATCTGACTCCGCCCAGCGGCTTCATCTCCTGGAGAGAGAGCTAGAAGATCTCGAGGCCAAAGTCTGGGCCACCAAGCAGCGCATTCAGGAAGAAAAGGATCTTATCGCGGGCTCCAAGCGGGAGGCAGCGGCCTTGACTGCCGAACTGAAGGCAGACTTGGCCGAGCTGAGCGGCCTGAGCAAACAAGTGGTGCCAGGGGCGGACAAAGAGGACGAAGCCGTGATTGCTGAAGTTGATCGCATCCGTCTCGATGCCATCGCTGCCATCAATGATTTCCTCCAGAAAACCCACCCAAGATGAACTTTGTATTTACATGGCGTGACCCTGAAGTCGATGGTTATTCATCGGCTATTTAGTAACCCGTGGTGTTTAACTGCTTAGAAAAACTTCTAAAGTCGATGGTTTTACATCGGCTGTTCTAACAATTTATGAAATGCCTCTTGTCAACGTATGGGCCGATCACACGCATCGGCCTCCTTTTTCATTTTTGTCTTGCCAAAGACGCCATCGATTTTGCGGACTTGAATCACCGAGTTCGTTGGTTTGCTTCCTTGCGCACACCTCCCGCGTCGCCTTGTTTAAGCTTATTAGTCATATCGGCTTATTGCCTGACGGGTGCTATCGGCTTCACTGCTTGTCGGCCCATATACTTGGGAAGTATTTCTTAAGATGTTGACCATCCAATTCTTCAAGCATGTACGCATTCTCAGGTAGGACCTGGTCAACCCTGTACGGCCCATGCCAATTTGGGGACCACTTGCCATATGCCGCGTCCTTAGTTTCCAATGGTAATACTGCTTCCCAGACCAGGTCTCCTACTTGAAATTCCTTCGGTTTGACCTTCTTATTATATGCACGGGCTATTTTAGCCTTATTCTCCTTGATCTTCTCTAGCGACCAAAGTCTGAGTTCCGTGAGGTCCTCTACATTGTCACTCATCAGAGTAGCATATTCTTCAGCTGTTAAGTCATTCTGGAATTCTACACACCTTGACCTGGCCGTAATTTCCCATGGTAACTTGGCTTCCTGCCCGTAGACCAAGTGATAAGGGGAAGTTTTTGTCGCCCCATGACAAGATATACGGTATGCCCACAATGCTTCTGACAAGACCTCGTGCCAGCGTCTGGGGTATTCATCAATCTTCCTCTTAATCAACTTGATAAGGCTCTGATTGGACGCTTCGGCTTGTCCATTTGCCTGAGCATAATATGGAGATGATCTAATCAGCTTGATACCCATATCAGTGGCGAACTTCTTGAATTCCTCTAAAATAAAAACCGAACCACCATCTGTTGTAATGGTCTGAGGGATCCCAAATCTATGAATGACGTGTTCCTTGATGAACTGAATAACATCTCTAGATGCCACCGATTTCATTGGAACCGCTTCTACCCATTTGGTGAAATAATCTGTGACAGCCAAAATGAACTGATGATCTTTGCTAGATGGAGGATTAATTTTGCCGATCATATCCATACCCCAGCCTCTGAAAGGCCATGGTTTAATAATGGGGTTCATCACGGACGCTGGTACCATCTGGATCTTTCCGAACCTCTGACATGCTTGACACCCCTTCTAATACTTAAAACAATCTTCCAGCATGGTGGGCCAATAGTATCCTGATCGCCTAATTAGCCACTTCATCTTGTGAGCCGACTGATGAGTCCCACATGTTCCTTCGTGGACTTCATGTAGGAGCCGATTGGATTCGATCGGCCCCAGGCATTTAAGCAACAACCCCTCCAAGGTCCTGTAGAACATATCATGCCCTATCAGGACATACCTCATGGCTTTGTATCGTATCCTCTTGGGTGCCCCCCGATCCAAATCCTTCAAGTAATTGAAGATATCGGCTCTCAAATCTCCCTGGTCCAGTAGGTACACCTAATGATTTAATCCATCGGTTTTGTACCCTGAAGCCAGTTGCGCCAGGTCATTGGCCTCTGCATTCTGAGTTGTAGCTATCCAATAGAAATTTATATACCTAAACTGGGCTATTAGTTCCTGGCGTTGTACCCACAATGGGAATAGTAGCTCACTTTCACACCTGTATTCTTCTGTGAGTTGGGAGATTACCAATTTTGAGTCCCCGAAGACTTCTACTGCTTCGGCTCCGGCCTCCAGAAGTAATTCCATACCTTTATGCACCGCCTCGTACTCTGCAAGGTTGTTGGTACAAGTAGTAGGTAATCTAATAGAGAAAGAATACGTTGCCCCCCGAGGCGATACCAGCAGTATGCTGATGCCACACCCGTCTCCACAAACTGATCCGTCGAAGTACATAGCCCAAGCTCGTACGGAAAGCGCCGCTATGTTGGTATTAACCCTCTCAGCAATGAGATCCACTAACGCCTGCCCTTTGACTGCTTTTGCGGGTTGATATCGGATATCGAACTCTGATAATGCAAACATCCATTTTCCCAATCGGCCTTTCAACACAGGAGCCGATAGCATATGTTTTATGACATCTGATTTGCAAATGATGATTACCTCAGCCGATAATAGGATGTGGCGAAGCTTGGTGCACGTAAAGAATAAGCAAAGGCAGAGCTTCTCCATATCGGAATACCTTGTTTCTGCGTCCAGCAATCTTCTGCTAAGGTAGAATACCACCCTCTCCTTGCCATCATATAATTGTACTACCACTGAAGCAATAGAGGTGTCGCCGACTGACAAATATATATAAAATGGCCTATCTTGTCGTGGTGGCACCAACACAGGCGGTCTCGATAAATATTCTTTAATTTCTTCGAATGCCCATCACTGTTCTGCCCCCCAGCGGAATTCTTTCGTTGGTTTTGATTTTCACTAACTCCATAAAAGGTTCAATCCGCCCAGATAGATTAGAAATAAACCTCCTAACGAAGTTAATCTTGCCAATAAGTTGCTGGAGCTCCTTCTTGGTAGTGGGTGGCACCATAGTGCGCACGGCTTCCTGACTTTTTAAGCCGATCTCGATTCCTCTTTCATGAACCAGAAAACCCAAAAACTACCCAGCTGACACGCCAAAAGCACACTTCTTTGGGTTCATCCTGAGCCTGAACTTTCTAGTTCGTTCCAGAACCTGTCGTAAATCACACAGATGTCCTTCAACCGATGCATTTTTCAGACCGAAAGTCATAACCACGTACTCGAACAAGCCCACTGCTCCAGGCACTCTGAATGCAGTTTTGTGTATATCTTCAGAGGCCATGAAAATCTGATTATACCCAGCGTTACCATCCATGAAACTCAAAATTTTGTGACCAGCAGCTGCATTAATCAATATTTCTGCAACAGGCATTAGGTATTCATCCTTCGGAGTAGCCCTATTGAGATCTCTGAAATCCACACAAACCCGCCACTGGCCATCCTTCTTCTGCATGGGTACAACGCTTGAGATCCATTCAACATACCAGCAAGCCCTGATAAATCCAGCTTCTAACATCTTTTCTACTTCTTTCTTCACTTCAATCAGGACATCGGCTTTCATCTGGCGTGCTCGCTGTTGGAACGGTCGAAATCCACTTTTAAGAGGGAACCGATGCTCCACTATGCTCCTATCCAGCCCAGGCATCTCCGTATAATCCCAAGCGATGCAATTGGCATATTCCTTCAATAAAGTTATCATCGGCTCTCGCAGGGATGGATGTAACTTCTTACTTACGAACATTGGTCATGGCTTATCCCCAGGACCAATATCTATTTCTTCAAGTTCGTCAGCCGACGTGAAACCATATCCTAATTTCCCGTCATCCGTTAGATCAATGCTGTAAATGGAAAAAGAAGATGGTAAAAAGAATTTCGGCCGATCGTTGAGATCGGCCACTCCATGTTTCCCATTATCTTTCAAGTTTTGAAAAAAAGAATAAGGCACGGCTGTCAGTGCAGGCCATCCCATAATGACTATGTAAAACACTTGAAATTAAAAATTTAATTTTTTGGGGCTGATTGCAAGAATCGGCCTCTATAAGTACGCTGTAATGACTCATTTCATGCGACTCCTTTATTCTGTAAGGCCGGTGGATAAGACCAGCCTTACTCCATTTTTTGTAGCCTCGATGCGATCACACCCTTCTAAGCTCATCCCTGAAATTGACTCTTGATCTTCCGCATCCCAGATGCTCATGGCAGCATGCGAAATTTCAATTGAGTCGTCTGCCTGGACCACTTCCACCTCGTCTCCATCCCACTGGATCAAACACTGATGCATAGTGGAGGGGATGCAACAATTAGTGTGAATCCAGTCCCTGCCAAGTAAGACATTATAGGTATTTTTGCTGTTAACGACGAAGAACAAGGTCGGGACAGTCTTGTTTCCGATGGTGAGATCTACACTGAGGACGCCTTGAGCTTCTGAAGTCTGCCCATTAAAGTCACTTAGTGTGACATTAGTCTTGATCAGATCTCCGGTGGACCGCCCCAAATGGCGCAGAACTGAGTATGGCATGATGTTAACTGCCGCTCCCGTATCCACCAGCATCTTGTTAACGGGCTGACTGTTAATATATCCTTTAAGATATAAAGCCTTCAGGTGCTTGTAACTCTTGGCTCGTGGCTTTTCGAATATCATCGGCCGTGGTCCCAAATCAAGCTGGGCTACCGATGGCTCTTCGCGGGTCCGAGCATGGAATTCTGCAGGAAGTACAAAAACCATATGTGTATCAGCCGATACCTTCTTATCGGCTTTTGTTAACTTGGGCCGCCATTCCCTTCTGGAAGGGTGTGACTCCTTTTCCTGCACATAATGGACTTGTTCTGCCAGATCCGGTTGCGCTTTTCTTAATGACTCGATATACTTGGCCTCGGCTTCTTCCAAGCTACGCAGCCGCTGAACCCTGCGCTTTTGAGAATGGTTAAGTCCATTAGGGCACCAACGTGGGCGATGATACCTATCCTCCTCTTCTTCTTCCCTTTCTGGTGATCGAACCCACTCATGCCGGGTTAGAACAGGCCCTAACCATCGGAAAACCGAGCCCCTTACATCTGGCTTCATGGGTCTACACTCTGGGCAATCCCTGATAGTAGGCAGCTGACTCATACCAGAATCCCAACAATACCTGAAAAATGGGCAGTGCCAATGATCACGGGCATCTTCATGCTTCCTCAAGCGCTTTCCAGTGCGATGCTCATATTCTTCTTCCTAAGATTCCCGCTGAAGGCGTTGCTGATACTGGTATTCATATTTTCTGAGAAGATCAGAAGAAGTTGGCCGTTGATTCCTCACATACCTTACTTGCTCTTCTATGACATATCCTTTCCTTTCTTTTTGGGGCCGATCGCTGGGATCAGCCTCTTTGTTCTTAACCTGGTGGCGTGATGCCACCCCCGCCATGTTGATGCCGAGCGTGAAGTCTAGCTGTCGCCTTGCCGACCGGTCATAATTTTCTACCATGTTCAACCAGGGAAAGGCTGAGTGTCAACCTTCATGGCGGTCTGGCCTAAGATCAATCGGCCCTGCTCAATAGCCGATTGGATTTGCCGACGAAGCTCCTTACAATCACCTGTGCCGTGGGTAAAGGAGTCATGCCACTTACAATATGATCTTCCTTTCAACTCCTGCGCTGTGGGAGGCTTGTACCCTTTTGGAAACTTCAACTGTTTTTCTTTTAACAATAAGTTGAAAATTTTTTCGACTTTACCCACATCAAAGTCAAACCCCTTTGCAGGCCCAGTTTGCTTCACCCACTTGCAAGGCACAGGATCTGCGCCGCGAGCCCATTCTGCGACTCACACTTCTAGCTCTTCCCCGGAGTCATCAGCTTCTTCTGTATCAGCTACCGCCACCTGACGCTTAAATTTTTCTTGGTATAGCTCAGGATGACGCTGCTCATGCGTCGTCAGCTTCTAGACTAGATGCGCCAAAGAGGCGAATTCCAATTGAAAAGCCAGATCTCTGATCGGCTTCAATAATCCCATTGATGCCAATTCAACTGCTTCTTTTTCTGAAATCCATGTTGAATAACATCTGTTCTTCATCTCCCTGAAGCGTCGAACGAATTCTGCCACGGTCTCTCCACGCTTCTGTCGTACCTATGCCAAATTGGCAGTTCCTGCTTCTGCAGCTTCTGAATGATACTGAATGTGGAATTGTTCTTCCAGCTGCTTCCAGGTACGGATAGAGTCAGGACCTAATGACGTGTACCATCCGAAGGTTGGTCCTGTGAGCGATTGCGAGAAAAACCTTACTCGCAACGGATCCGATACGGAGATCATACCCAATTGTGCCAAGTATCGGCTTACGTGTTCAATAGAACTAGAACCTTCTGCCCCACTGAATTTGGTAAACTCAAGAAGCTGATACTTGGGTGGCAGTGGGATTAAATCATAATCACTTGGATACGGCTTGGTACAGCCGATCGCTCTCCTCTTTGGTAATATGCCAAACTGATCCCTCAGAATAGCGCTAATTTGCTCTGCTGTTTGTAACCCAGGGGCCGAGTGCATACTGTCGTGACTTGGCCCGATAGCATAAGTTGCCAACCATGCTTGCTTGTCTGCGTCGGCTCCGAAAACCCCTCCAATTGCTTTCTGTGCAGAATGTACCGGGTTATTGCTGTCCGGTATGTATGCACACATATAGCCATGTGGGATCTCCTTGGGTGGCTCGCTGAAGAACTGATGATCCATGGGGTCACCTCCCACTTTATAAACCACATAAGCTGGAGCACCATGTGATTCTGCAGCCGCGAGCGCATAAGGCAATGGTGGTCTGGTTTGGAATGGCAATTCTCCTTTATGACTCCCCAAGGTAGGCCCAGTTGGAGAATGCTAATGCTTCATAATTTCTTGAACCACACGCAAAGCTACACGCTCGAAAGCATTGACCAAACTTTCAGAATGTCGGTGTAATGAGTGAGCCACCGCATAATTCACTTCCTGCCACAGAGCTCTGGTACGGTCTTCAGATGGGATAGATAGATCTATTCCGTCAAGAGCACCTTCGGGTGAAAACCCTTTCCACCTGACACCGTGGTTGCGAGTCCTTTCAAAAGAGCCGATGAGATCGGCTTCAAATTGAGTCTTGATTTCATCATATCTCTGCTTATGCTCAGCAGAGAGCTCCTCATAGTTGATCGGATCGTCTCTTGCCATTCCACTAACCGCGATTGACGAAGTCGACGGAGATGACGAAGTCGATGAAGATGATGGTGATGATGATGACGAAGTCAATGGAGAGGGTCCCGCCGGGCGTGCCAGAATGTGTTGTCGGTCAAAACCCACCGGCGAGCAACGACAGGCAACACGAGGAGCCGGGAGGCTTCCGGGACTGCTGGTGGGCCCCGGTCCCTCGGTCAACGGCCCAGTAATCTGGCGCACACCCTGGCTTGGAGTCGCTAGGCGTGCCACCTGATCCTGCACCTGATCAGGAAGGTGTGATGTATTAAATCCCTGTATGCACAGACACGTGTAAAGGTTAGTCCGAGCCATGATCGGCTCATCACTCCTCCCCGGTATCGGCTATGAAGAGCCGATTGCATCAATACCGGATCGGATCTTTGGAACAGGCAATATATATATATATATATATATGCACTTGACAACGAAATAAAGCCTGCTTCATAAATATCAATCTAATCCAATCTACGATAACTAAGCCCTCATTGCATGATCAGAACATCCTACACGTGATTGAGCCTAACGAATACGCAAAAGCATCGGAACAAACAACCTAAACAAAGATCCTAAAACCAGCCGGAGAGCCGATTCCTGCAGCAACCTCTATTCAAGCCATGACCCGACCGCCGGAACATTCAACTCGTTTGCAAGGCCTAATCATGTACATATTGAACCAAATCTCTAATAAACAGAAACTAGCCATAACAGATTGGACCTACTGATAAAGATGAAGCAAGACGTAACCGTCGCATCCAAGATTCAACATGATGATTACTAAGCACTCATGAGCAACAAACAAAGCATGATCAGGATACGAATAAAATAACGTCACTCTATGCGTGCTAAGATAACTAGTGCTACTCGCCATCTACAAGGCTTCAGAACGAGCAACACATAAAACAAACGAGCAAGGGTGATGCTACCCAGATCACGCAGGGCGTGATCGGAGCCGCATGGCACTTACCCGATGAAAACCCTAAAATAGGGGGGGGGGCGATGCGCCGAGAGTTGTTGATGAATGATTCTATTTTTTGTTTATTCATAGTACATATTTATAGTCCGTAGACTCGTCCTTCTTAACTAACCCTAACCAAACATGATACGACTCTTAACGGCCTATATCTATATTTACACGGCCTTTCTAGCCCCAATTATCCGCACAAGGTCCGATTCGCAAGCTTATTATAATTATCTTCTAGGCCCATCTTGCTCCATGGCCCACTTCTAGCCCGTCCAGAATATAGTGATAACAGATGGTTGCTAATAAAAAAGATGAGATACGATTGAAAGGAACTTGCTTGCTTTCTACTAAATCTGATATTAATGAATTGATTGCTACCACTTCTGTTGCCTATGCTTTGGTGTGCAAAGATGCTTTGATTTCCATTCACGATATGCAGCACTCCTTGCCCCCCTGCTGTCGCTAACGTTTTGCAGGAGTATTCTGATGTGTTTCCAAGTGAAATACCAGCGGGGCTGCCACCAATACGAGGGATTGAGCACCAAATTGATCTAATTCCAGGTGCATCATTGCCCAGCCATGCACCGTACAGGACCAATCCGTAAGAAACAAAAGAGATTCAGCGATAAGTGCAAGAACTACTCGACAAAGGTTATGTACGTGAGTCCCTTAGTCCTTGTGCTGTTCCGGTTATTTTAGTCCCCAAGAAAGATGGAACGTGGCGTATGTGTGTTGATTGTAGAGTATTAATAATATCACAATTCGATATCGATATCCTATTCCATGTTTGGATGATATGCTTGATGAATTGAGTTTTGCTGTTGTATTTACCAAAGTTGATTTGCGTAGTGGGTACCACCAGATTCGCATGAAATTAGAAGATGAATGGAAAACTGCTTTCAAAACTAAGTTAAGGTTATATGAGTGGCTAGTCATGCCTTTTGGGTTAACTAATGCACCTAGTACCTTCATGCGATTAATGCATGAGGTTCTGCATGCTTTCATTGTAAAATTTATTGTTGTCTACTTTGATGATATATTGATTTACAGCAAATCCATAGAGGCACATCTTGATCATTTACATGCTGTTTTTAATGCTTTATGTGATGCACATTTATTTGGTAACCTTGAGAAGTGTGCATTTTGCACAGATCGAGTATCTTTTCTTGGCTATATCGTCACTCCACAGGGAATTGAAGTTGATCAAGCCAAGGTGGAAGCTATTTAGGGATGGCCTATACCAAAGACCATGACACAGATGTGGAGTTTTCTAGGACTTGCTGGGTTCTATCGTAGCTTTGTGAAGCATTTCTGCACCATTGAATGCGCTTATGAAGAAGGGGATGCCTTTTTCTAGGGGCACCACACAAGAGAATGCGTTCACCATGTTGAAAGATAAGTTGACACATGCACCTCTCCTCCAACTTTCTGATTTTAATAAGACCTTTGAGCTTGAATGTGATGCTAGTGTAATTGGTTTGGGTGGTGTTTTGTTACAAGATGGTAAACCTGTTGCATATTTTAGTGAGAAATTGAGTGGACCTATTCTGAATTATTCTACTTATGATAAGGAATTGTATGCTCTTGTGCACACATTAGAAACATGAAGCATATTCATAGTCAAGGAAAACTGAGCCGTAGACATGCAAAGTGGGTTGAATTTATTGAATCTTTTTCTAATGTCATCAAATACAAGAAAGGAAAAGAGAACGTCATTGCTGATGCTTTGTCTAGATGATATACTTTGTTGACACAACTTGATTGCAAGATTTTTGGTTTGGACACAATTAAAACACAATATGTGAATGATGCTGATTTTAAGGATGTCTTGCTACATTGTAAGGATGGAAAAGCATGGAAAAAATTCATTGTCAATGATGGGTTTGTGTTTCGAGCTAACAAGCTATGCATTCCAACTAGCTCCATTTGTTTATTGTTGTTACAGGAAGCGCATGTAGGTGGTTTGATGGGGCATTTTGGAGCAAAGAAGATAGAGGATGTACTTGCTGGTCATTTCTTTTGGCCAAAAATGAGAAGAGATGTGGAGCGATTTGTTGCACGCTGCACTGCATGTCAAAAAGCTAAGTCACGATTAAATCCGCATGGTTTGTATATGCCTTTACCAGTTCCTAGTGCTCCTTGGGAGGATATTTCTATGGATTTCATGTTGGCATTGCCTAGAACTATGAAGGGACGTGATAGCATTTTTATGGTTGTGGATAGATTTTCTAAGATGGCACACTTTATACCATGTCATAAAACTGATGATGCTACACATGTTAATGATTTGTTCTTTCGAGAAATTGTTCATTTGCATGGTGTGCCAAACATAATTGTTTCTAATCACGATGCCAAATTTCTTAGCCACTTTTGGAGAACTTTATGGGCACAATTGGAAACTAATCTTCTATTTTCTACCACTTGTCATCCCCAAACTGATGGTCAAATTGAAGTTGTTAATCGAACCTTGTCTACCATGTTAAGGGCTATTTTAAAGAAAAATATTAAGTTGTAGGAAGAATGTTTGCCTCATGTTGAGTTTGCTTATAATCGTTCCATGTATTCTACTACAAAGATGTGCCCCTTTGAGATTGTTTATGTCTTGATACCTCATGCTCCTATTGATTTAATATCTTTGCCCACTTCTGAAAAATTGAACTTTGATGCTAAGCAACATGATGAACTGATATTAAAACTCCATAAAACAACTAAAGAAAATATAGAGCGCCCGAATTCTAAGTATAAGCTTGCTGGTGATAAAGGTAGAAAGCAATTGATTTTTGAACCTGGTGAATTGGTTTGATTATACTTGAGAAAGGATAGGTTTCCTGATTTGAGAAAGTCTAAATTGATGCATCGGGCTAATGGACCGTTTAAAGTGTTAGAGAAACTTAATGATAATGCATATAAGCTAGACCTGCCTGTAGATTTTGGGGTTAGTCCTACATTTAACATTACAGATTTGATGAGGACGACTCAAATGCAAGAAGGGGAGGATGATGAGGACATCACCACCAACGATACATCCACACCTACACCAGTATCTACTTCGACAATACCACTTGGTCCTATTACTCGCGCTCGTGCTCGTCGGCTTACCCATCAAGTAAGTTCACTCTTAGGCTTAGGTTCATCATATTTACACAATGCAGACACGTGCACTCTTGTTTTCTCAGGAACAATGGATTGGATCAAAAGGGAAGGGGTATCGCGCAGGCTGGATTCGGACTGCAGGTCAGATACGAATTGTGACGGCTGCCACGACTTCATCCGGACTCCATTTTGGTCATTCAAGTACTTCCTTGAAAGCTTATCCAATCTACTTTCCAAAGGATCTGGAATCAGCTTCATATCTGATTGGAGTCAACCGCAATCATCGATTTACTACAGAGTCCTTTTCAGCCACGGTGCTGCGTCACCCTATTTTGGCCCAATAGGTCGTGTATCAAGTTGAGTCCAATTCGGATGCGTCCTAGAGTTGGAACACGACCCAGCATCCTTGTGGTCATTCTCCCACTTCTTTATAACCTTTAGCCGCCGCCAAGATCGGGTTTTGTTAGATGCAAGTTTAGCTTTTGCTACTTCCTTGTAGGCGCGCGTGCTGATCCAGCTGCCCATCTACTTGTTTTCGGAACCCACCATATTTGAGATTCAATTTGAGACCTTCAATTACATCTCATATTTTCAGTACTTGTTCTACTTGTTCTTGATAGTTCTTCAATTGCTTGCAGGACGAGTGCCCTAGTGGCCGGGTGTCGCACTCGACAAGATCGCGGCAACCATAGGAGGTGGTGTATCGGTTGCTAAGGCGCAGCATCCTTGGAAGGCTGAAGCCGGGCCGTGAAAGTCATCTCCTCCATCAACCGAGTTACCCCACGTCTCTCATCAAAAGATCAAGAACAAACCCTAGCGGGTTCGCATCAGCGGGCTCACAGCTCACCCGAGTCCTCATCGACGGCGGGAGCGGCCTCAACCTGCTTTTTGCGAGTACTCTGAAGAAGATGGGACTGGATATCTCCAAGATGCTCACTCTCAGCAAAGCTCCTTTCTACGGCATCATCTCGAGTAACGCGGCTACACCTCTCGGGTCACTGGTCTTGCTAGTCACCTTCGGGACGAAAGGCAACTACCGCACCGAGTACATCAAGTTCGAGGTGCCGGATTTCGACTCGTCATACCATGCCATCCTTGGCAGATTGGCACTAGCCAAATTCATGGCTATGCCCCACTATGAATACCTGCTCCTCAAAATGCCAGGCAAGACAGGTGTACTCACACTCCGTGGTGACCTGAATAAGTCGTACGACTGCGACCAGGAGGCGATCGAGTATGCCACGACATCACGCGTGCCAGAGCCATCTGCAGAAGTACTCATGGTCGCACTGAAGCTGACCAACACAGAGATGGAGATCTCCAATTAGTGGCCCAGCCAGTCGAGGGTTAAACCCAACCCCAGCGATGTCGGCATCAAGGCCATCCAGCTGCAAGAGGGCAACCCATCCAAGACTGCTTTGATCGGGGGTGGCTTAGGCGATAAATAGGAAAGCGTGCTCGTCAGCTTCCCTAGGGCCAACCAGGACATATTTGCGTGGAAGCCAGTGATATGCCAGGGGTTCCCAAGGAGTTGATCGAGCACTGCCTAAAAGTCAACCCTAAAGCCACTCCGAAGAAGCAACGACTACGGCACTTCACCCACGATAAGAGGGAAGCTATCAAGAAAGAGCTAGCAAAACTACTCATGGCTGGTTTTATTAAAGAAGTGTATCATTCCGAGTGGTTAGCTAACCTTGTACTTATACTGAAAAAGAATAACAATGAATGGAGGATGTGTGTGGATTATACTGACCTCAATAAACACTGCCCGAAGGACCCCTTCACACTCCCACGCATCGACCAAGTCATTGACTCCACATCTAGCTGCGTCTTGCTCTCCTTCCTCGACTACTACTCGGGCTACCGTTAGATAGCTCTCAAAGAGGAAGATCAGATCAAAACAGCGTTCATCACCCCCTTTGGAGCATACGCATACACTACAATGTCATTCGGGTTGACGAACGCAGGAGCCACTTACCAACGGGCCATCCAACTGTGCCTTGAGGACCAGCTACACTGCAATGTTGAAGTTTACATGGATGATGTGGTCATCAAGACCAGATCCCACGATGAGTTCATCACTGATCTCGAGGAGACATTCAACAGCTTGCGACGGTTTCGACGGAAGCTTAACCTGATGAAGTGCGTCTTTGGTGTGCTACAAGGGAAACTACTCGGTTTCATTATCAGTCACCGCAGGATCGAAGCAAATCCGGAGAAGATCAATGCCATCACAGCCATGGATGCTCCAAAGATGATCAAGGATGTCCAGAAGCTCACAGGCTCCATGGCAGCTTTGAATCAATTTATCTCCTGACTCGGAGAATGGGGACTACCCTTGTTCAAATTGCTCAAGCTCCACGAAAAGTTCAAGTGGACCGAGGAGGCAAACCATGCGCTGCAAGATCTCAAGCTCCATCTGCAGTCGCCACCCATCCTGATAGCTCCCCAACCAGGCGAGAACCTGCTACTCTACATTGCCACGACTACTCACATCGTCAGTACGACAATCATGGTGGAACGACAGGAAGAAGGCCACGCCTTCAGGGTGTAGCGACCAGTTTACTTCATCAGCGAAGTCTTCTCTGAATCTAAGGTTCGTTACCCAATGATTCAAAAAATACTTTACGGTATACTCATCACTTCCAGGAAGCTTTGCCACTACTTCGATGCATACAATATCCTGGTGGTCTCCGACTTCCCATTGGCGGATATCCTCCACAATCGGGATGCTACCGGGAGCATCTCTAAATGGGCAGTGGAGCTAGGAGCCCTTACACTCAACTTCAAGCCCCGACAGCCATCAAGTCGCAGGCACTAGTCGATTTCATGGTAGAGTGGCGAGAAAACCAAGTGGAAGCCCCAACCAACCAGCCAGAGCATTGGGTCATGTACTTTGATGGCTCACTCAAGCTTGGTGGCGGTGGTGCGGGAGTGCTTTTCATCAGCCTGAGAGGAGAATAGCTCAAGTACGTGTTTCAAATACTAATCGAGGTCTTTAACAATGAAGCCGAGTATGAGGCATTATTGCTGGGCAGTCTCCCTAGTCATCAAGCGACTACTTGTCTACGGTGACTCCTTACTGGTGGTTCAACAAGTCAACAAGGAGTGGGACATCAACAAGGACACCATGGACGCCTACGTTACGGAAACACGCAAGCTCGAGAAAAAGTTCTTGGGGCTGGAAATTCATCATGTGATAAGCGACAACAATGTGGTCGCGGATGTGCTCTCCAAACTGGGTTCTGATCGAGCTAACGTCCTACCGGGAGTTTTTGTTCATGAGTTGCATCACCCTTCCATCAGGGCATCAGACTCAAGTTCCATCACTTAGGGTTCCAAGGAACCCGACTTAGAGGTCTTGATGATCGAGGTCGACTGGAAGGTGGCCTACATCGACTACATCAAGGAGCACAAACTACCCCCCGGCGTCGACCCAAAGAGCGCTGAAGCTACTCGCATCCTACGGTGCAGCAAAGGGTATGTTCTAGTTGGGGGCAACCTGTACAAGCGTAGATCAGCATCAGGCATACTCATGAAGTGTGTCAACACAGAGGAGGGCAAAGAAATACTCCAAGAGATTCACGAAGGCGTATGCGGGAACCACGCGGCTTCTCGCACATAGTCGGCAAGGCGTTTCGATCTGGTTTCTACTGGCCGATTGCTTTGGCAGATGCCAAAGCACTCTTTTGTCGATGTACCAACTACCAATTCTTTGGCAAACATCCTCATGTTCTGGCTTATAACCTCATCACCATACCACCTTCATGGCCTTTTGCATGCTGGGGCCTGGACATGATAGGGCCCTTAAAAACTGCACCAGGAGGTTTCACACACGTGTACAAGTTTACCAAGTGGATCGAGTACAAGCTAATCGCAACGCTTACGGTGGATAGAGTGGTCACCTTAATCTGCCACATCTTACACCATTTCAGCTTTCCTAACACCATCATCACAGATTTGGGATCTAATTTCCACTTGCATCAGTTCTAGGATTTCTGTGAACGCAGTTCCATTAAAGTCAAATATGTTTCAGTAGCTCACCCGCGGGCCAATGGCTAGGTTGAGCGTGCCAACGGCTTGATTCTTGATGGATTGAAAAAATGACTCTATGACTAGAACAACAAAAAGGGCGGCGAGTGGATCAATGAGATCTCATCAGTAGTCTGTGGGCTTCGCACACAACCAAGCAAAGCCATAGGAGATTCACCTTTTTTTCTCGTCTACGAGTCTAAAGCTATATTACCAGCTGACGTGATGTGGAAGTCTCCACAACTGGAGATGTTTGAAGAAGGCGAGGCTGACAATGCAAGACATCTCGAGCTTGACTCAGCCGAGGAAATCCGATGCAATGCATTGCTCCAGTTGGCCCGCTACTTACAAGGAGTTCATCGTTACCATGACAGGAATGTTCAACCACGCCCTTTCAATGTTGAAGATATGGTTCTTCGACGAATCCAGGATGATACCGGGCTACACAAACTTAATTCACGGTGGGAATGACCTTTCGTTGTGCACAAGGTTACAGGCCCTAGATCTTATCGCTTACAGTACCTGGATGGCCAGGAGGTTCCAAATTCTTGGAATATTGAACATCTACATCAGTTCCATCCTTGATCAACTAGGGACATCTTCTATTGGTGCCTGGAGATTGATACTACCAGTATAACTCTATTTTACCGGTTTACGACTGGTACTACACGCAAGTTTACTGAAAGAGTCTCGCTCCCATACTTCCAGTAACTAATTACTAGTTCCCGACTAGTACTTTGGGTTACTAAAGGGGCCTTGTGCTCATACTTCCAGTACAACACCGTTTTACTAGTTTACAACTGGTACTATGCGCAAGCCTCGCTCCCATATTTTCCAGTAATATATTACTTGTTTCCGATTTGCACACTATGTTATTGAAGGGGTCTCACTCCCATGACAAGAAGTCTTCTAATTCACGACATGTTCTACGCATGTTCGACTACTTTGACTATTCATCTTGACTACAATCCTAGTCGGGATTGACTACGACCAGATGGCTTCATCGACTGTTCAAGACTCAGCGGCTGCTTGCCCAATGCCTGGATCGGGGGCTAGCGCCACCGTGCTGCTACGACTACTTTATGCTTATCATCTGGTTCCTGGCTCGGGAGCTTGATGGGACAAGGCACTCAGCGTGCCTCAAGGGACAGCTCTCATGCTTACATGCTAGACGTTTTACAATTACTCGACAATACACGATCCAAGAGGCTTTTTAAGTATTATCTTGGGTAGATGTTTGTTAACCATTATTTTAGGGATTTTATTCCGAAATAAGGGGTTTGTTCAAATTATTACCTAGAGGACATATCTAGTCATTGGCTCAGGGCACAAAGATTGATTTGAGAGGTAATTTGGGTGTTTGTTGGAGATGTTATTTGTTTCACCATTTTTCAGGGAATTCATCCCAAAAAAAGAGGTTTTCAAATTTTCTACACCAATTTGCCCATATTCACCAACAAATCTTTACCGTCATATATTGCATGCCACGATTCTTTGGATCCTTTATTCCAAAACTTGGAGATTTGGATTCAAGGCTCGGGGGCTGCGGGCACGTGTCATCAGTGACTTATTTTTCAAATCTGCTGGAAGATAAGGATAGAAGACTCAAGATTAAATTGACCCTCAGCCTGATGCTACGAGTCAATCTAAGGCTCGAGGGCTACTCCATATGGAGTGCGAGTTTAATCGCACCCCGTATAAAGAAGATTGGACAACTACTCGGGGCATCGGCACCTCACAGCCTCGACACAGCCAAGGAAGTACTCGGAGGACACCTTCAAGATGAAGTTCGGGAGAACTCGAAGACGCCCTCAGAAGTACTCGGACGCCTGCAGTACTCGGCTACGAAGAGCTTGGAGGCTTGTCAGACCCAGGCACATGGACTGTCCACGTGGCACACTTCTCCTAGGATACGGGATAGGATATGGCTCATGCCCTACATCTGTTGTAACTACTCGTAATGCAGTAGGATTACTTGTACAGTAGTGAAACTAGTCAGACACGGTAGGAAACTACCCGAGAAGTACTCGGGTAGGACTCCTGGGCTTGTATCCAACAAGAACTTCTATGTAAACCTGTCCCCACAGACTATATAAGGGCGGACAGGGACCCCCTCGGAGATAATCATCATCAAAGGCAATACAAACCACACAGGACATAGGGTATTACGCTCTCAGTGGCCCGAACCTGTCTAAAACCTTGCATTCCTTTGCACCTTCGAGTTCCTGATCTCGGCGATACCCTACCTACAAACTCATCACCTCGGGGGTATCCCTCGGCGGGCGTGGCAGTAAAACACCGACAGGAAGTTCTTCAACAACGCCTCTAGCGAGAGGTGTGAAGTCTGAGGATGCCACCATCGCCAGCCTAAGCATGAGCTAGATAGAGCTTTCGCCCAAAACCGCCGCTGCGTATAGCTATGGCCATGGCTACCACCGAGCTTGAATGAGGAAGATCAGAGCCACAAGGAGCAGTGGGGCCGGAGGAGAAGCGCAGATCCATGGCCGATTCAGCCCCCACGCGGGCCCGTGAAGTAAGGCATCGACGCGCCGGCTGCACACAGCAGCCGCAAAGCTGCGTCGGCCACCACCTCCTCAGACCAGGCTCCACTGCGCTGTGAGGCACAAAGCAGCTGCGCGAGCCGCCGCTGCCGACGCAGCCTCCGCCAAGCCCCCGCGCGCGAAGCCGTGAGGCCCCGCTGCACTGTTAGGCCGACGGGCAGTGCGTGCGTGCATGTAACCACGACTGGACGGCGTGCCCAACGTATACCTGAGAAAGGCCGCGCGTCGCTGGGACCCGCGCTGCCCAGGCATCCGACGCTGTCGAGGCGCCGCTATGCTTCTTCGCGCCGCAGCAAAGCACTGCCCCTGCCATGCAGGCGCCGCTCTGCAGGCGCACGCCGTGGCCGAGCACCATGCCGTACCCAAACGTGCCAGATCCAGCCACCATGGTGCCGGATCTGGCCACCTGGCCGACCTGCAGATCCGGGATGGCATGCCGGCTGGCGAGCCAACCGCGCTGCCCCGGACCTTGCCGACGTGAGTGGGGAAGGAGCAGATCCAGCCTGGCACGTGGTGGATCTGGCCACCACCGAGCCGTAGTGCCGGCCGCCGAAGCCGGAGCCACCCGCCATGCGCGCCGTCGAGAGGGAAGGGAAAGGGACAGTGGGAGGGAGGGAGAAGCTCATGAGGAAGAAGCCCCGCCGCCACCGTCCTTGAGCCCTGGTGGACTTTCGCGCAGAGGCCCTCTGGCGGCGGCGAGGTGGAGGGAGGGAGGCGGGTGGACTGGGGCGGTGGCGGCGGTCCGCTCAGGTCACTCCTGGGGGCGATGCGAGCGGGGAGCGGTCGTCTCCCAGGATCAGTTATGACTTTTCATCTCAACATCTCGGGGACACGAGGATATATAGAATCAATTTCCATCTTCCACACCCATGAATTTAAGATAAACTTATATACACTTTGGAAAGTTGTGGAATGCCACGTTCCAAGATAAATAGGCTACTCTATTAAGTAGATTCCAATTCTGCGAAATGAAGGGATCCAAACGGAGCCTAGGACAACTGCCACTGAAAATGCATTACTAGCGGTTTTCAGCAACAATACACAATTCATTCATAATTGAAATGGGCATAATGTCCTATTCCGAAACAATAAATTAAGTGATGGATAAAAATTACGTGCTTACTTCTTAACAAAATAGAAGGAAAATATTCTAATGATACATACATGAAACATAAATTTTAATGATTTAATTGCATCATGTATTTGGACCATGTTAGGATCCACCCAGATTGTGAAAATCTGCTATGTAACTTGTAGATTGTTAAAAGGTAGATGGTAGATTGGAAATGCTCGATCAAAAGTTTGTATATTTGTAGAAGTTACAACTTTGAAAAGCCCCATGACAAGCAAGTAAAAGCTAGGGAGATGCATCTTGAAGCTGGTCAGTTTAGATCAGCTGAGCTTCTAAAAGCTTAGTGCTACACCCTATCCCATTAGAGTTTTCATTTAGGCCCGTTATCGCCCATGCTCCTGTTTTGAAATTAGTGTCATCTATGTCCAGGGCGGCATATAATTTTTGTTGCTCCAAATATAATATATTCGAATTAATCGTTTTGTACAAAACGAGGACGCATATAAGTCAGGTGTTACGTGTATGTGAGCCCATTCCACGTGGGAGCTGGATCATTTTCAAATTTGGATGTGGGTGTTACAACTGGATTCCACAATCTTGATGGATCTAATTAAGCTTGAGGTCATATCTCAGGTAGCGTTTGGTTAGGCCAAATGTAACGCAAACGGATTACAGCGCTATTTGATTTCGATAAATATTGTTTGGATGTGGGTGTTACAACTGGATTCCACAATCTTGTTTGGTTCACCGCTTGCCGTAAACGAGTCTCACATAATCAGATTCCAGCCAGTACGAAACCGATACCCCTCCATCCGCGCCGTAATGCGCTACCCATAGATCGATTCGTCGTCTTCGTTCGACTCCGTCAGGACTGACCGCCCCACCACACCCCCCCCCCCCCCCGCGTCTCCGGCGAGCACCCCCTTCGTCTCCCCGTGCCACCCACCTCCAGGCTCGAGCGCCTCGTTCCGTACCGCGGCCTGAACCCTCGCTCTCCTCTATGCTCCCATATCCTCCTCTACCCTCTACGCGACTGCGACCATCTGCCATCAACATCGATTTCGCCCGCTCGTTGCAGGCGCCGGCGGTAGCGAGGCACCATGAAGTCCAAAACGGATAGGGAACAGCCGCCCGCCGGTCGGCACCGTACGGAGGTTGATGCTTGCCATAGACGTCTACGGCAATTTGGATTGAATCCTCTTCACTTCCAGTAGAACCAGATTGATCGGAGTGAAGGAATTTGATTCCATGATCGGAGCAAAGGAGGACACATCGCGTATTGGACATATGGTAGAAGTTTTCACCTTGTGTTCAGAAAATTCTTCTGCATTCGGTGATATTCAGCACAGATTTGCTCAGTCTTCTTCAAAAGATTCTTTGCTGGAGAGAGTCTATAGTCTACACCGATGTGAAGGGCAAGGACACTGCTCTGTTAGTTAATACCGTTACGACTTGTGCAACCAAACGAAGCAGGGGATCAGTGATCCCTCCACCAATCACCCCGTAATCCATTTCCCATACCGTTTACGATACCAGTGTGTGAACCAAACAGTATCTTAAATTCTTAATTTGAAAAGGTATTGGTTTAGTTAGCCCAACTTAGTACCTGTTTAGATACACATCACATTATATATGTAAGCTAGTTCGAAGCTTATATATGCGAGTGTAATAAAAGCTGGTCTGTTGGGATTAGATAGAGCTTCTGAAAGCCCCAAAGCACAAACTCGTAAAAACTGTAAAATGGACTGTAAAGGTTGAACCAAAATCTGACCTATTTGGATTAGCTATAGCCTTTAAAAGCTAAATTTCACAATCCTGTTGGATGAAATACGCCCTTGGGCACTCCAAATAATCAAAGGTACGGTCTGCTGACCCTATACCTCCATCCATTTACACCTCTATCAGATTACGTTAATTACACGATAATCTTGCAGCATATATATCTGCTCGATACGTTGATAGCATATATCATCCAGCACGGAAGCTGGTGTTCGTTTCCCTATTGCTGGGGCCCGGCGTGTCGACGTCCACCGCTATTTCGGCCACCTCCTCGACGAGGTCGTAGTGCTTCGCCGTGGGATCGTACTGTTTCATCACCAGCACCGATGCTACCGTTGAGAACTCCGGTAGCACCAGGTAACTACCCACCGGCCCGAGCTCAGGGCAGTCGTCCGTGCTCCGGTCAGCCAGCGGCGTGCATGGCGCGCCCTGCCCGACCAGGAACAGGTTGCACCGCCCTGCTGCCTTGAACGCCTCGATGACCTCCGCCCTCCCTCCCACTTGCTTCTCTTCGTACTGTACGGATTCGTTCCCGTTAGCCACATTGGTCCGGAAGTCTTCAAGGAACGCGTCGTCGGTGGCGCGGTCGCCGGCGTCGCTCTGCGGCGAGAAGCGTAGCACGTGGAGCGCGATGCCTGGGTGCTCGACCATGCGCATGCCGTAGGCCAGGGCCTCGTGGTCGTCGCGGCCTCCGAAGAAGATGACGACGATGGTGTAGGACACGTCGCTGGCAGCCACCTGAGCGGCGCCGCCGAGGCCACGGTCGACGAGGATGCCGACGGAGCACGGCGCGTGGTGGAGCACGCGCTGGTTGATGTGCTGGTACTGGTCGCCCAGCGACTCCATGTGGCCGTCCATCTGGTGGAGCTTGTGGAAGGGGAGAACGATGAGCGCGGCCCGCTTCTGGTGCGCGCTGGTGACGATGTCCTCGTGGATGGTGTGCAGGTCGGAGATGGCCGTCATGGCACGGATCGACACGCGGCTCAGCTGCTGGTACGTCTCGAAGGCGACAACGAGCTGGTCGACGTCCCCGTCGCCGTTGCACCGCCTGTTCCAGAACGGCATACCGTTGCGCCGTGCCTTGTGGACCATGGAGATGGCAGATGACCGCTCGGAGAGCTCCACGAGGTGCATGGCGTAGACGGTGATGCCACGCTTCCGTTTGCCGCGCGACGACTCCATCAGGTTGATGATGGTGGGGATGTTGCGCGTGCTGTGGAAGCACGCCATCATCCGGAACTCGTCGTTGGGGTTCGCGCGCTCCACGGCGCGGTTCTTGTAAGGCGGCCCACGCCGCGCCGGCTTGTATATGGCCATGACCACCGGCGTTGTGATGAAGGTTGTGATGAGCGCCATGAGCACGAGGATGGCGAAGGTCTCGTCGTTGAGGACATGCCGATCCTTGCCGATGTTGAGGACGATGAGCTCCACGAGCCCCTTGGTGTTCATCAGGAAGCCGAGCGTGACCGCCTCACGCAACGGCACGCGCACGACGAGCGACGCGATCAGCGTGCCGCCGATCTTGCCGATGCACGCGGTGCCGACGACGAGCACGAGGAGCTCCCACGACTCGCCGCCCTTGATGGTCATTACGTTCGTCTTGAGGCCGCTGGACACGAAGTAGAGCGGCAGGAACAGGCCAGAGATGAGGTCCTCCACCTTCTCCAGGAGGACCCCGGCGAAGGGCCCTTCCTTGGGCACGATGATGCCGACAATGAACGCGCCGAAGAGCGCGTGGATGCCAATGGTGTCCGTGGCGAACCCGGCGGCAAGCACGATGGCCAGAGTCGCGCAGATGTAGAGCTCCTTCACCGGCTCTCCCTCGGGGGATCGCCGTGCCATCCAATTGAGAACAGGCCGGAGGAAGAAGAAGGCCGCGAGGACGAAGCCGACTCCCGTTAGCAGCACCCATAAGGAGACAAGAGGCGAGCCGCTGCCGGACAAGGCAATGGCGAGGGCCAGAAGTATCCACGCAACGACGTCGTTGACGGCGGCGGCCGACATGGCCATGCGGCCGAGGTCGGTGGTGAGCAGCTTGAGCTCGGCGAGAATGCGCGCCAGCACGGGGAACGCGGTGATGGAGAGCGCGACGCCCATGAAGACGAGGAACGGCCCCGTGGGGACGCCGCGGGCGACGGTTTGCTGGAGGACGTAGGAGGTGCCGATGCCCATGATGAAAGGGAGGGAGATCCCGGCGACGGCGATGACGAGGGCCGAGCTGCCGGTGCGGCGGATGGCGCGGAGGTCGAGCTCCAGGCCGACGAGGAAGAGGAAGTAGAGGAGGCCGATGTTGGCGAGGGTGTCGAGCACCGTCAGGCTCTGCTTGGGGAACACCGTGTTCAGGAACACGGTGCTGCGGCCCAGCGCGGACGGGCCAAGCAGAATGCCACCCTGATCACAGAACGAAATCATCAGCCAACCGAAGCCATAATAGCATATGGCGGCAGCAAGAACAACTCACAATGATCTCGGCGATAACGCGCGGCTGCCGCAGCGGACGGAGCATGAAGGCGAGCACGCGGGTGAGCACGACGACAATGCATATCTGCAGGATGGCGAGCGGCAGCGCCGAGTTCAGCGGGTTCTCTCCCTGGAAGACGCCGTCCGACGTCGCCTTCATCGGCTTCAGGGCCTTGGCCGTCTCGTCCGCCATTGTCTCCAGCGGCCCTGCAAGCGACGGTCCCTTCCACCCCTCCTTCCCTCCCCACCTGTCCTCTGGCCTACCACCGCGGGGGGAAGGAGCGATGGCGAGGGGAGAATGGGGGTGGTGGGCTGGAGGGTATGCCGGATGCAGGCATGCTACTATTTTTAGGCACAGGGACAGACGCCACTCACAGCACACTGTGGACGGCAGAGAAAGATTTAGAGTTCAGATAGATGGATTATTTCGGTAAGCTGGCAGACAAGCCTAATTTGGGAATCGTCTGCTTCAGGATGCAACAACCACACATTCTCGAAGATGAGAATTGTTTGTCATCGGAAAGTTGTCACCTCATACTCGTATATATCTATCGTCTGAAAATGGTAGTGTCAACGCAGCGCAACGCAGCTGCCATTGTTGCCGGCAAGCATGATTGGGAAGGGACGAAGGGTAACGAGAACAGGATTTTGGTGATCTCCAGTGACCTTGGGCTAAGACGAAGAAGGGCAGAGGTGGCTGGATGGTGGTACAGCAAGGCCCTGGTGGCCGGACTGTGGGCTGGAGGTACTAAAATGGTGGGTCGTGGTTACCATGATAGGGACAAGAGAATGGTGACTGTAGAAACTGTGTATGTATGAGTGAGAGAGAGCGTGCTACACTACTACAAAACCAAATCATCGTAAACACCTTATCACTGCCAGTTTAAATCGAACTGGCGGTGATGGATTCAAATGGCATCACCGCCGGGTCGTATTACGATCAGATGGTTAAATATAGCATCACCGCTGGTTCGTAATACGACCCGGCGGCGATAGTGTGACTATCCAATTTCACTCTTCTCCTCTCCCTCTCTTTCCTCTCCTCATTTTATTTCTCTCGATCTTATCCTCCCACGCCGCCGCCTCCTCCACAACATCACCTCCCTCCCCTCCTCCTCTTCCCTGCATCTCCTCCCCAACGCCGACTCCCCTCCCCCTCCCCCTCCCACCATAGCCACCCAGCCGTGCCTCCCCTCCTCTCCCGTGCAGGCCCCTCCCCTCCTCCTCCTCCCAGCCGAGCGGCGCAGGCAGCCGTGGCTGGCGTGGGGCAGCTGCAGCGGCGGCCAGCGTAGGGAGCCGCAGCGGCCGATGCAGGGGAGCAGCAGCTGGCGCAAGCAACCGCGGCCGAGTGGCGAAGGCAGCCGCGGCCGTCGTGGGGCAACTGCAGCGGCAGCTGGCGTGGAGAGCCACGGCAGCCAATGCGGGGGAGCGGCGGCCAGCACAAGCAGCCGTAGCCATCATGGGGCAGCTGCAGCTGCGGACGACGTGCGGAACCACGGTGCCGACACAGGGGAGCGACCGCCGGCGCAGGTGAGCCATGGCACCGATGCGGTGGAGCGGCATGGGGCAACGACGGCCAGCGTAGGTGAGCCACGGCACCGACGTGGGGGAGTGGCGTGGGGCAGCGACGCTCGGCGCAAATGAGCCGTGGCGCCAACATGGGGGAACGCTGTGGGGCAACGACGACCAGTGTAGGTGAGCAGCAGCAGCATGGAGCAAAGCCGGGAGCTGCTGCGGCCACTACTCCAGCGCCCCCATCACTGCCGGTTCAAAAACGCTATCACCGCTTGTTTGGGGGCATCGGATTTAAGTCGATGGTGTTGGGCGGGGCCATCACCGCCGGTGGTGAGGGGGTCATCACCGCCGGTTCACAAACCGTTGGTGATGAGTGTGAAAACCGTTGGTGATGAGTACTCATCAGGTACTCATCACCGTTGGTTGTTGTCTCGAACCGGCGGTGCACGACAGCAACCAGCGGTGATAAGTAATCATCAACGGTTTGAACCGGCGGTGAAGATCTTTTTGCCATTAAAAAATAATCATATAATAATATTGCACCATTTTTACAACATAAATAATTATAGCAGCAGAATTCAACCAAGGAGCTCATACATCAAGATTAAATGAAAGAGTCCATACATTAAGATTGAAACAAAGAGTCCATACATTGAGACTAAAAGAAAGAGTCCATACACCAAATATATTACAATATTTGATAAGAACGATCGATACCATCTATGTATTACACCTAGAGTATGCTGTGTTCAGCTCCTAGCTTCACAATGTAGTCCACAAGCCATCCGGATAGTTGCTCTTGAAGTGCTACTAGCTCGGATAAGAGCAATTCAGAAGTATGCAACTCATAGTTCTGTAAAAATGTGAGACACAATAATATGATACTAGACAAGTTAGGTAATTCAAGACACAAGAACATACATATCTTAATATGAAACCATTTCATACAAACCTGTTGGTTGCCAAAGTGATCATTGGTGTAGTAGTGCATGTAATGCATTACATAGAACCCGCAATGATCGTTGCCCGAAGGCTGCCTGTGGATGTATTGTATCTCATGTATAGTGAAGTCTCCCAAAAGGGTCTATGATTTTTGCTTCTATTACGGTACCTTGCGAAGGCCCTATGTGCGAAATTATGAACAAGAAATTGCATGAATAAGATACATAACATTCAAATATTCTATAAAATTAATTGCTTTACTTAGTTGTTTAGGGCATCAATGACGGGCTGGATTGCTAACAATGGCTTCTTTTGTGAGTTTGAAACAAAGATTTGGCTAGTATCTAGGCAGATATCGAGTAGGACATGATGGTAGCTACATATAAGGCACAACAAAGCAAATTAATAATAAACATGGTGAGCATAACTTTGGTATGGTAGTTAAAAACGCACTTACAAGCAATTGTATGAAAGAAGTATGGCTATCTTGCATGGCGAGCAAAGCATTGTACAAGTAGTCAACAATTTTTTGTAAGTGGATTGTCTTCTCATGTATAGCGCTAGGGTCCAAGAAGCCTATGTTGTTAATCCCACTTTGTCTGCATTAGTGTGACTCCATTCTAGAAAGAATGATGAAAAGTTACACATGCTAATGAGTGATAAATACGCCAGATGAGCACTAGTGAGGATACTTACATAGTCCAGAAGCTCATGATTGAGACGTCGAGGACAACCTTCTGGTAGAAATGATACAGGTGCTCGAATTCAACCCCCTTATGAAGATCTTTGTCAAAATATCTTGCCCCAAATACAGCACCTTTTGTGTCTTGTACCAAGAATGCAACTGCTGCATTCTCGTGGGTAGCATCGGGAGTTGTGCTGGATCTACAAGATCTTTCCCCAATTCAAATTTTCAGACAATCGGTGCTACTGGTATCGGTTGTTTATACCATTCTTCTCCATACTCTATTACTAAAAGTTCTTCTTACTCTATCATGCTATTTTCCTCACAAAATGCGGCCCGTCCAGCTACATTTAACTTGTGTGCAGCTCGGGTTTTTTCTAGCCACATCTCCTTATTCAAAGTTCACTCAAAGTCTGATGGCAGAGGTCGCGGATTTCCAATTTGCGGCACTCTAGCCATACTTAAGAAATGGTCCATTGCTTCTTTGGGGATTGGTTCATCCTTCTTTCCTTTCTTTCCTTTGAGGAGTGATGTTATGCTCCCACTCACCTGTTTCTTGCCGGTCCCTTCACATGGTGCCTCTGGCTTTTTTGCCAGTTCTAAAAATTGCTTTTGAGATGATAACTTCTGCGTTCTTGATGACGATCGCTTTTTTTCGCAAGGCTAGGAGGAGTTTGCTCCCTTTGAGGCAGCGGACTTGGTGGACTTTGCTCCCTTTGACGTGGCGGGCTTGGTTCCCTTTCAGACATTGGTGAAGGAGGTAGTCCCTCTCCGGTGACTCTCGAGTATCATGATCGGATGACTCTGATTCTGATTCAAATTTTATGTAGCGCTTTCGCCATGCCACAAAGCATCCAATGTTATCTCTTAGCAACTTGTTGTCATCAATGGGGAAATCCAACTCCACACTCCGTATTTGCTCTCAACAAGAGTATCAATGGTAACCATGGTGTAATCTTCAGGTAATGGGCGATTATGCAACATAACAACTTGGCCGGTTGGCTCAGCCTGACCTGTGGCCACCTTCAGATCAAAGAACTTATAATGGATGTATAGATGGCAAGGTGTTGGTTTGGTGATCTTATCCACGGGAAAGGTGACTCCAACATCCTCCTCAGGCAATACAATGCTTCCACAGCTACTCCGAACCAACCCTTGTGGACTTGCAAGATCTGGCGCAACATCTCCGATTGCTTCTCCGGGAGCTGTGGGAGCACCCCGGCCAAGTGATTCCACAAGCTCTGCCCGGAACTTCTCATTCGTTGTGTTTACTTCTTCATGGACTTGTTCACGGACAGCCTGTAAAATACTATGGCACTCAGCCTCTCGTTGAGCATTCCTCCTCCCACATCTCCTGTATGTGCCCAAATGTTCGTAGAAGGCAACCCCCCATGGAACATTGCCGGTCCCACGTGTGGGGCTAGGGTGCTCTTTGGTTCCCAGTGCTTGAGTCAGCTCATTGTTCTCCCTGTCTGGCGTGAAAGCACCTGTGGTAGCAGCCTCGTGCGCTTCCTGAAACTTGCATCCCAATTCCTCGGCAGCACGATCACGGAAACAAATGGAACCATCAAGGTTGTAGTAGGCACCCCTCCCTAGAAGATACCTCACGGCCCGAAGATCCCACCCATCTATCTGCAGTGTAACACCACTCTAGACCAGCTGCTCCGCCGGCTCCTCCCACTTGGGTATTTTTCTAATATGCCCACGAGAGCCGGAAGTATGGAGGTTATTATTTTCCTAGAATTTTGAGAATTAGTGGTGCTGCTGGCCTGTGCCTCCTCTGACATCTTGTACATGACAAACTCTTCCCAGAAAGGTTGTTGGTTCTCCAAATCCTCCCAATCTAGCTTAGTTTCATTCTTCACATGCTTGTTGAAGGTAAATTTAAAATATCTAAATGAGTTGCCCATGAGAAACAGTGCCCGACACCTTGCTAATGCCTCCGAACCCTCGGGGAAGATGAACTTCTCTTTCAACTTGCCCCAACATATTTCCTTGACCGAGTCCGGTACCACCCAAGTCTTATCCTTCGCATTCTAGTACCTGTACCTGATGGGTACGTTTTCCCTCACTACCACACCAATAGATGACTTGTATGGCCCTATCACCGAGATAATAGCGACGGGCTCACCTAATTCATCGAGCTAGGTAATAAGAGACCGACCCTTGGGCATCTTGTTCCAACCTCATTTGGATCTACCAGCAACTGACGCCGTGGTCTCTTCCTCAGTCTAAGCTGGCACCTGCACATATATTGAACAATTATTTCCTACAATTCTCCGAATTAGAGAGCTCACATATATGGAATAATGAATTACCTCTTCATTTTGGTCGAGGTTTAAGTACCTAGAAGGGCTTCCATCCTCTTTGCGACCCTCACCATTACCTTGCCCCCCTCCATCATTCTCAACCTAGTTCCCACGACGAGACTTGAATTGTGAAAATTGCCCCATTATACCTGTATATGAGTAAAGATGCTTAGTTATATCAAATGCAACAGATCAATGAAACTTCATGGAACAGGAACCAACTCATGACCATGCAGAAATTTTGAGTAAAGAATAGATTAGTTTTCTGGTGACAAGTTTTCTCAACCAAAACATGTTAAGTGAAACAAAAACATTTCTGAGATTGCTTATGAAACTATTGGACTCAGTAATTTGGAAGCAAAGATCATTGTCTCAAATATACCGATGTTAGAGGATCTACTGACGGGCAAACCAAACTCGCCCAAACATAGATAAACAATCAGGATATTATATATTGGAAACAACACAGATTGCAGGTCTGATTCTCCATGTGTTTGTGCTAACAAATTTGTTAGAAGCCTACCTCCTCTCTAAATATCCTCCTACATCACCTTTGCACATAATCAGCAGATGCCAAATAATCTTTCTTTAGATGCAAGCTCATTTTTTCCCAGTAATTTCACTGGCAGAAGCTTGTGAGCAAGAAAAATGTACCAAATGCAGAGCATGAACAAACACAGCATCACTTGATCATCAGCACAAGCTCATGCTGAAATAGGCAACTAGGTTCGAACAATACATCTAGAGCAAGTTCAGTGACAACCACGAGTTCAATTTGGTCACAATTAAAAACACCGAATTTTGAGTTCAATTTACGACATGATCCTGACTAACTACTAGTACAAGATGAAAGTTTCAGCAACCTGGCAAACTAACCAAGCCAACACCATCACTGCGGCAGTTTGCCTCAAACTATTTGCAACCATCACATTGCACGAGTCAGAATCTACTACTGCATACATTTTTTTTTGGACAGGAGGCAGAGCAAGAACATGTTCCTGCAAGAACAAGGCAATGGTGCTCACCATGGTCACGGAGGCGCTGGTCTTCAGGGGTGTGGCCGGCGTGGGGGAGGCCGGGTGTCGGGGGCAGCGCCGACGTCAGGAATGGCGTGTGGGAGGCCAGGTCTCGAGGGTTGCCGCCGGCAGCTCCTTGGGGGCTCGGGGCGGGGGCGGTGCCTCTGCATGGAACGGCAGGCGGCACGGGACCTCCTCGCAGAAGTTGGCGCGCAGCTCCTTGGGGGCTCGAAGCAGGGACAATGGCGGGCGGCGCTAGGACTCGGCACGGCAGCTCCTCGGGGGCTCAAGGCGGGGGCGGCGGCTCTGCACGGGACGTCAGGCAGCGCAGGTAGGGATCGCGGGTAGCGCGAGCAGAGATGGCGGGCTGTGCGGTGATGGAAATCTGTCTCCCACCGAGTGTTTTCTCATGCACAACCGAGTAGTTTGCCTAAGCTGGAAGGGGATGAACACACACACCTTTGAGTTTGTTTGCACTAGGGCTCCGACTGGATCCCTGTTGCTGCTATGAGCATTGATTTAAATAGATGTCCCAAGGGGACAAGTGGTGCCGGGCACAAGACCGGGCGCAAGTTACAAGGATTGTGGACCTTGGTCCACGGCTGCACGCAGGCAGTAATAGTAGTGTGGCTGCAATCTACGACTAGTGTGATTCATCCTAGATGCTGCCTATGCACAAGGTTAATTGATGAGGACATCACTCCTATGGATATACAAGAGGTTCCTCCGCTGGACATTCAAACCATTCAAGGTCGAATCATAAGAGCTCGTGCGCAATAATTAAATTTATAGGTGAGCTCGCTCCTAAGCGTTTCTATTAATAATTGTGAGAATCGTTTGCTACCTAATTTTTACAATGTGATTAGGAACCAAGGAGAGGTCCAGGGAACACATGGAGAGGAGCATGGAGGTGTGGAGGAACAGCAAGGGCCGCCAAGCGACATGGAGGCCCAATCCAATTTAACTTCGAGTCCATCTCAGAGTCCAGGAGCAGCCTGACGTAAATTGGATGCCCAGGCGACATCCAAAGTCTGAATTCGACGATCCACATATGGACGGAAAGCTAATTTCATGGAGCTTCTATTGGCGTTGGTTTCAGGCCCAAACTCATACAGAGTCGTCAGGAATTATCCGAGGAAGTTGGCATCCAGAATCTGTCCCGGTGCTGCGACATCGTAATTTGGCTTTTGGGCCGTGTATCTTCGTTGAGCCCATTGGGAGCTGGTCAATCTCCCAGCTAGGCACCATGCCATTAGGCTAAAGTGGGTGTTCAAGCTGAAGTGTGATAAGGCTGGAGAGGTGATCAAGCACAAGGCTTTGTTCAGCAGGCCGGCATCGACTTTGATGAGGTCTCACTACGCCAAAACAGCAAATAGGAGCAAGCAATCTGAGACAAGCCTCTAAGGGCACGTCGCAGATTACAGAAAGAAAGACGCGCTAAAAATGCGGGCGCGGCGCTGCGTGGGGTGGGGGAGGGTAAGAGACAAATGCCAGACGGGCCGTGGTAGGGCAAGTCTCCGATCATTTTAAGATCTGAGATGCGCCTTACTAAGGCCCGTCTCGCATTACTTGTCAACGATTTTTATAAAGCCACAGAAATTAATGCGCGACGAGCCTTAGTAAGGCGCGTCTCTCATTACTTTCTGTGGCTTTATAAAATGATCGGAGACAAGCCCTCCCACGGCGCGTCTCGCATTGAGGTGGGAACAAATGCGAGACGCGCCGTGGGAGGGCTTGTCTCCGATCATTTTATAAAGCCACAGAAAGTAATGAGAGACGCGCCTTACTAAGGCTCGTCGCGCATTAATTTCTGTGGCTTTATAAAAATCGTTGACAAGTAATGCGAGACGGGCCTTAGTAAGGCTCGTCTTGCATTGATCGGGGGGGGGGGGTGGCGGTGGCGCGTCTGTAGCGTACAATACATATTACATGGAATCAATCCCTTGAAACCGAACGAACCGGCTTACATTACATTACATTAGTAAATCCAGCAATACATTACAATGTCTGAAATACAAATAATCTCACAATACATTACAATGTCTAGCTAAATCCAGCATTACAATGTCTAGCTAAATCCAGCAATTATTATTACATCGATATTAATTATTAGATAGATATTAAATCAGGCAATGGCGCTGGCTTACGAGCGCTAGCAGCTTCGCGAGCTGAATCACCGTCCTCCCCCTTGTAAACGTTGTTGTTCCCCGAGCCACAGCAGTTTAGGGTGACTGAACAGTCGCTGCAGGGGAGGCAGCCGCCGAAGCAGCTAAACAGCTTCGACCAGCTCGGAAATTTCATCCTGGGCCAGCTCGTGTTTCGTGGGTTTCGTGAGACAATAGAAATCGATAGAGTACTACCACTAAAGCAAACAAAGAGAAGCTTCCTCCGTGGGTTTGCTGATGCAGATTCAGGCAGAATGCAACGATTCCAACAAATACATTCAACAATGGGAGGTACCCGATCCTTATGTGCGGGGGATGTTGGTGGTGAAGGGCGTTGTGGTCCCGGTGTCGCAGATCTGCGGCTGGTGGTGGAGAAGCCCGGGGATGTTGGTGGTGAAGGGAGCTGCGGTCCCCGTGTCGCAGATCTGCGGCTGGTGGTGCAGAAGCCCGTTGGAGGAGGCGCCGCAGATCTGCCGGTGGCGACCGCTGTGATCTCCGAAGCGGTGCACTCCGGGAGCGCGGCGGTCTCGGAGGATGCGCCGAGGAGGGTGATGCCGAGCGCCGCGGTCTCCGGCACGCTGGGGAGGGGGATTTTGGCGGTGGCGAGGTCCTCGGTCTCCGGGACGCTGGGGAGGGGGATTTCAGCCGTGGTCATCTCGTTCAGCAGTACATCTCGTGACTATAATTTTCTTTCGATAAATAGCCGGGACGCGTCTCGCTTTACTTTACTGAGACAAATGGGAGACGCGCTACTGCAAGGCTCGTCTCAGATCATGAGATGGGAGACGCGTCACTGGAAGGCTCGTCTCAGATCATCAGATGGGAGACGCGCCTTTGGACGGAACGTCTCAGATCATGAGGATGGGAGACGCGCTACTGCAAGGCTCGTCTCAGATCATGAGATGGGAGACGAGCTTTTGGACGGATCGTCTCAGATCATGAGGATGGGAGACGCGCAACTGCAAGGCACGTCTCAGATCATGGGCGTCTTGCATTTGTTCCCACCTCAGACAAGACCCGCCTGGGGGTCTGGAGACGAGTCACTGGAAGGCTTGTCTCAGATCATCAGATGGGAGACGCGCCTTTGGACGGAACGTCTCAGATCATGAGGATGGGAGACGCGCGACTGCAAGGCTCGTCTCAGATCATGGGCGTCTTGCATTTGTTCCCACCTCAGACAAGACCCGCCTGGGGGTCTGGAGGTCCGAACAAGCTATCCGAACTTGCAGTCTGATACTTTGGTGGTGCGGCTGGGTGGATCTGGGGAAAGTGGTGCTGGCGGATGTGCGGCTGGGTGGATCTGCCGCGGCGGGCGGTGGAGATCTCGTGGGGAGCGTCTCGCGGCGGGCGGCTGGAGCACGATCGAGCCTCTTCTTGCTGTCGTGTGTCGCGGGGGCAGTGGCAAGGTAACTCCGATATGATATCGATTCTTTTGGTTCACCATGTAATAATTAAGTTCTAAGTTCAAACTTTTATGGCTAGAATAGGGCATTATAACTTATGTTCGAAAATACACCAAGATTTTTCCATGATTGTCTTCAGACGTTAAGAGCATCTAATACTAAATAAATCCGAGATAAATCATATAGCATGAAAAGTAAAGATGAAAATCTTAAAATATTTTTTCTAGCACATGATATCATGTCATTTGCCATCTAACAATATTTGAACTTAAACACTAGTTGTGCATGGCCCCAAACTATGAGAATCCTAATGTTTTGATTTCATATTCTATATAGATGTCGTATCGGCGTTGGATGTATGGTCCACGCCTTTGCAAGGACTTTATGGATGGTGTTGAAGCCTTCATTAAGAACGCGAAGAAAGATATGGTGGACAATGGTATACAGTATCTCTATTGCCCATGCAAAAATTGCAAAAATGAGAAGCGATATCTTCAAGAGCACGTGTTGAAATCACACTTGATCAAACGTGGATTCATGGAGGATTATCGATGTTGGAATAAACACGGTGAAGAAGGACTTAATGAAGCAGAGAGTAGGGATTCCTATGTGGAGAGGGAGGTCCATAGTGTTGTCGAAGAAGAGGACGACGATGTGGATGAGGCGGATATACTAGGGTTGAGCAATGCCGACATCATGGAATAGGTAGTACTCAAATCCGGCCCCATAATAAAGCTTACAATTAGAATAATAAGGTCGTGCTAATATGACTTTTCATGTCTGGCTTGACAGGTTGATAACATAGAGGAGATGGTTTGCAATGCTGACAGACACGGCGACGATGAGTTCAAAGGAGCCGAATTCGGAAAGTACAAGAGGATGATCGAAGACTCTAAGAAACCTTTCTATCCTGGTTGTGGATTGAAATACTCAAGGCTATTTGCGATGGTGAAGCTTTTCCAGTTGAAAGCAATCCACGGATGGAGTGATGGCAGTTTCAAGGAGTTGTTAGCACTCCTTAAAGACATGCTTCCACAAGGCAACACCGTCCCTGAGACCGTTTATGAGGCCAAACAGATTATCTGCCCGTTGGGATTGGAGGTGGAAAAGATCCATGCGTGCAAGAATGATTGCATTCTCTATCGTGGCTCGAATTATCAGGACCTTGAGAAGTGCCCTGTTTGTGGACTCGATCGATTCAACCGTAGAAAAGATGGTGGTGATGATGAGGACTGCAACAGAACAAAGGGCAGACCTAAAAAGGTGTTTTGGTACTTTCCATTTGTTCCACGATTGGTGCGCTGGTTTGCAAACAAAAAGGAGTCAGAATTGTTGCGATGGCACAAGGAGAAGCATAAGGTGGACGGGTTGATAAGACATCCTGCTGATGCCACACAATGGCGGAACATAGATTTGCGATATCCTAAATTTGCGGAAGATCCGAGGAATATTAGGATTGCAATGAGCACAGATGGCATGAACCCATTCATGAACAATAGCACACATAGCACCTGGCCAATTGTTCTGACGATATACAACCTTCCACCTTGGTTGTGTAACAAACGGAAGTACATTATGCTGTCGGGCTTGATACCGGGGCCACATCAACCTGGTAATGACATCGACACTTATTTCAGTCCTTTGGTTGACGATCTGAAGTTGCTGTGGTGTGAAGGAGTGGAGGTCTGGGATGAGTACAAGCGTGAGTACTTTCAGCTTCGAGCCATTTTGTTCGCGACTATCAGTGACTCTCCAGCGGCACGGAACTTGTCCGGACAGAGCAAGAAAGTAGGTTGCGGGTGCCCACATTGTTTGAGAGAGACAGACTCTGAGTACTTGAGTGAGTCAAAAAAAATAGTGTACATGGGACATAGACGCTACCTTTGAATGAAACACCCGTTCCGGAACATGTGTGATCACTTCAACGGTAAGGCCGAGAAGAGGCGTCCTCCTCCGCATTTCTCAGGTCATGATGTCTACGAAATGGTTAAGATGTCCATGTTGTCCTCGGTAAGCGGAAAGGAGAGAAGAAAGGCAAGAGGGGCAAGAAGGTCGTTGTTGAAGAAGATGACATGTGGAAGAAGCAGTCGATTTTCTGGGAGCTACCGTATTGGAAGGACTTAGACATCCGTCACTCTATTGATGTGATGCACGTGGAGAAGAATGTCTGTGAGAGCCTTCTCGGCACATTGCTTAACATGGACGGAAAAACGAAAGATCACGCACATGCACGAGCTGATCTGAAGAAAATGAAAATTAGAGAAGAGTTGTGGCTCAATGATGACTCCGTTAAAGGAATGGAGCTGCCCACATCATGCATCACCCTGTCAAAGAATGAGAAGAAGGAGTTTTGTGAGTTCTTGAAAAGTGTGAAAGTTCCAACTGGCTACTCAACCAACGTCTCGAAGCTTGTATCAATGCCTGATCTAAAGCTATCTCCCGGCATAAAGTCTCATGATTACCATGTATTGCTGACGCAGATGATTGCCGTAGGAATTCGGAATATCCTACCGGTCAATGTTCGGGAGGCTATTATGAACCTGTGCTTTTTCTTTAATGCAATTGGTCAAAAGGTTCTAAGCGAAGAAGATCTTGAGTCATTGGAAAAGAAGCACTATGAAACTTTGTGCGTTCTTGAGATGTATTTTCCACCTGCCTTTTTCGATATCAGCCTTCATTTCACGGGCCATCTTATCAAGGAGATAAAGCTACTTGGTCCTGTGTTCCTTCACCAGATGTATGCGTACGAGAGATTCAACGGCATCTTGAAGTCACTAGTAAGAAATCGAGCTTTCCCCGAGGGCAGCATGGTACAAGGATATTGTACAGAGGAAGCCATTGAGTGGGCTCTAAACTACGCTGACCCGAGTAACCCGGTTGGTGTTCCCAAGTCTCGTCATGAGGGGAGGCTCACAGGCACGGGGACGATCGGGAAGAAGGCTATAATTCCAGATCGAGATTTATTTCAAAGGGCTCATTTCCACGTGTTGCAACAAATGGACATTGTGTCTGAGTACTTCGATGAGCACAAGGAGCTGTTGCTTAGAGAGAATCCTGTACACAGTGAATCATGGTTAGCAAAGGAACACATGAACAAATTCTGTGGTTGGCTCCGGAATCGAATTTCACGATCAGATACTCCTATAAGTGAACAACTCAAAATTTTGGCTCTTGGTCCTATATTCACCGTTATGACATACCAAGGGTATGACATAAGTGGATACACGTTCTACACCGAACGACAAGATAAGAAAAGCATGTATCAGAATAGTGGTGTACGTGTTGATGCTTACGATGTTAACGGAGAGGACAAAACTGCGTACTATGGTCAAATACAAGAGATATGGGAGCTTGACTTTCACGGTTTTAAAATTGCTCTTTTCCGTTGCAATTGGGTTGATGCAAATAGAGGTGTACAAAAAGACAAGTACGGGTTCGTTAGTGTCGATCTTAGCCGTCACGGATACAAGACGGACCCTTTCGTCCTCGCACAACATGTGGCTCAAGTGTTCTATGTTTCCGACACCACAAACAAAAGACTCAAGGTGGTTATACCTGGAAAACGGCGAATCGTCGGTGTTGAGAATGCGGTCGACGAGGAAGAGTTCGATCAGTTTGATGAGATACCTCCTTTCGCCACCTCAATGATCAAGACAAGAATACCATCGGCCAACGAAACTCCCTACTTGCGCAACGACCATAAAGAAAAAGTCAAGAATTTCAAAAAACCAAGGGATCAACGGAAAGTAGCAAAATGATTGGGCACACAATGTATATTAATTGTTCCTTTGTCAAGTATGGGAATTGTGTGACTTTAATTGTTCCTTTGTGAAATATGGTAAAAGTGTGACTTTAATTGTGCCTTTGTGAGATATGATAATGTGTGAATATTTGTGAAGTACGAATTCATATTTGTGAGATATCAAAATGTATGAATTTTCAGTTCCAGAACTGAATGGTTGTGACTTTAATTGTTCTGGACATTCAGTTCTGGAACTGAACAAGAAAGGCGAGACGCGCGTTACCTACGGCGCGTCGCTCATATACCTACTCCGGGAGGAACCCAGGGACCCTGGGGCACTTGTGCCTAAAGAGAGAAAACAAAAAAGAGTTACACCTCGGGGGCATCAAATGCGAGACGGGCGCTACCTACGGCTCGTCGCGCATATCATCATGCGCGACGCGCCGTAGGTAACGCGTGTCGCGCATAAGACCACGAACAGATTGAACGGATGAGCCCTCGGGGCCCAGTCCCACACCAATGCGCGACGTGCCGTGGGTACCGCGCGTCGCGCATTCCCCGGTATCTGCAATTATTTTTCCGGTTCTATAAGGGGGTCCGGGCGGAAAACACTTGTGCCTCAGAGAGGCAACAAAAAAAAGTTACACCCCGGTTGGGGGTCCGGGGCCACCGGGCTCAACCCGCAGGGTACCACGAACAGATTGAACGGGTTCGACCGGCAAGGGAGCCCTCGGGCCCCAGACCCACACCGCCAGCATGGGCAAAGAGAGGAAACTGCGGCTCAAAGGTACATGTATTGTAAATTCGAAACGGCGAAGACCGCCCAAGCTTATAAGCTGGACGCACTCGCCTTGCGTTGGCGAGGTGGGACAAAATCCCCTCCCAACGCGCGCCTGATCAAGCAACCATCTCGGGGGCCTCAAATGCGAGACGCGCCCTACCTACGGCTCGTCGCGCATATCATCATGCGCGACGCGCCTTAGGTAACGCGTGTCGCGCATAAGACCACGAACAGATTGAACGGGTGAGCCCTCGGGGCCCAGTCCCACACCAATGCGCGACGTGCCGTGGGTACCGCGCTTCGCGCATTCCCCGGTTAGAACGCGACGCTCGGCCTTCTGGGACTTAGGTCAAATTTTCAAATCAGATACAACCGTTCTCTGCTCCCCGCCGCCGCGCCGTCGTCTCGCGCCGCCCGTCGTCGTTGAGCCAGACCGTCACTCCCTCGCGGCCGTCGTCCCCGGCCCTGCAGCGCCGCTCCGCGCTATCGGCGCCCCCCGGGCCCGAGCTCCCGTCCCCGCGAGTGCCGCCGCCGTCGAGCCTTCCCCGAGCCGTCGCGCCGTCGTCCCCGGCCCCGCGGCGCCGCCCCAAGCCACCGTAGCGTCGTCCACTGCCGCCGTAGGTGAGCTTTCCCCCTTTCTAATTAGTCACTGTTCATACCCTACATATGGATGTACCAGGGCAAGAAACATCTTCCATGGACACACATAGGGCCTGTTTGGATGAATGGGAAAGAGAAAGAGAAAGTGCAAAACTTTTGCTCTTTTGCACTTTTTTGCACTTTTAGATCCAAACACCCCAAAGTGCAAAAGGGCAAATGCTACAGTAATTTTGCTAATTATGGATTAATTAGACTTAATAGATTCGTCTCGTCATTTAGTCCTCATCTATGTAATTAGTTTTTTAATTAAACTATATTTAATACTTCTAATTAGCGTCCAAACATCTGATGTGACAGGAGCAAAAAATTTTACCATTTGCCCTTTTGCCATTTGGGGTGGATCCAAACACCCCCATAGTATGTTTTGCTACACAGAATTGAAATCAAATTATCAAGAGCAAAAAGAGACCAACCTAGCCAAATAAAAAAAAAGAGCGGTTAATGACCAAAGATTGAGTCATATATTTCAAAAAATGGAGATTACTTTGCGAGAATATGTATCACTAAAGCATTAAGCATGTCTAGGCCTAGGTATGGGATTCATGCGGTTACTCTATGGTTGTATCTGATTCGGAGCGTTTACTCTATGGTTGTATCTGTTTTTTTTTCTTTCTCATGTAGCACGATGTCCAGTGGTCCGGACAGTGTGCAGCAAGCTGCAGGCGGTGAGGACAGTGTGCAGCAACCTACAGATGACAGAGGATCATCAGGACGGCCGGCACGGTCACAGTCAGGAGCTAGCACATCTGGTGCTGGCAGAAAGAAAAGGTCACAGACAAAGTGGCCATCAGATGTGAAAAGTTGTGGCCGGCTCAATTCTGAGGCAGCACCCGAAGAATCGTCAGTCTTGGTGAGATTAGCACGGGTTTGTGGCCTCACTGCCCGGCAAAGGGTGCCACTCACCTTGGAACATTTCGATGACTTGTCTTGGGACGACAAAAAGAGAATCTTCGAAAACAATATTCAACCCTATGTTGAATATCCGATAGAGTTGCACGATAAGGCTACGAAGCATGCTATGAAGATCATCTCTAAAGCCTGGAGGAGCTACAAGAACAAGTAAAGTGTTGTCACTTACTATTGTCATTTACTAACATTTTTTCATTATCTACTGTCACTTATGCAGATTTATTGTTTTGTCGTGCAGGCTTTTAAAGTGTTGGAAGAAGAAAGAGAACCCTTTTGACAAGTATGCGGACTTGACCAAAGAAGCCTGGGACGAGCTTGTTGAAAAGTGGAATACTCCCGAGTTCCAACAGTCAAGTGAGTATTTTTGGGGTCTCCGAGCGCGGAACGAGCTTGACCACCACCTTGGCTCAGCGGGATATGCTGGAAAGCAACGCAAGTGGGAGCAGGAGGATGAGATGCTGGCAGCGAGGGGCATTGAGAATCCCTATGAATCGTTTGAGGGACGGCTGGCACCATTTATGCGTGCTAGGTCAAAGCTCACGGAGGATGGCAATATCAATTTCTACAGCACGAGCGCTGAGGAAGTTGCTCAAAGGGCTTTGATGGAGAGCAGCCAAGGTTCAAATGAAGGAGTGAGGGAGTTTGATGCGCTCACCAGGGCTTTGGGAACCCGTGAGCAACGGGGCCGTGTCCGTGGTGTTTCCAGTCAGTTGACCTGGAAGGAGGGGTTCCCTGAACACAAAGGCAGATACCGGAAGCGGACTCGAGACTCCTCATCAAAGGTTGACATAGATGAGATCAAAAAGCAGGTGAAGATGGAGATGTTTGGAGAGCTGAAGACCATCTTCGAGTCTCAGGGATTGTCATTCCCTGATATGCCGGGGAGAACGATGAGTGAAGAGAGAAGGGACAGCTTCGCTTGTACTGCAGCGGGTGCTTCTCAGAGTAGAGGGACAGAGAGGGCAATTGTGCCTACATCAGTGGAGCCGGATACGATAGATGGCTTGGCTCGTCCGACCCGATGCAGTCTTCTCGTGCAGCTGGTCGGAGATTCATCTTTCATGGAGGTCGGGAACGGGCTTGTGTATCCCGGTATGTCCCAGCTTGAAGGTGTCCAGGTCAGTGCATTGGTCTTTGCCTCTCTTTTCTTTTCTCCTATTTCTTTTTGTTTTTTTTCTTTTGGTATGTACAACTTGCTTGAGATTTAAAGGCTTTGTTATTGTTGTTGATGTTGTTGCAGGTCAGGGCTGATTGTGCTGTGGTCAAGATTGACTACGTGCATGAGTTTGCTAAGAATATCAAGCTGGAGGTGCCACCAGATGACATGACCACCACTTTGCGGGATGCAGTTGCGAGAAGGGTTCAGTGGCGGAGAGCTGGTATTCATATTGATCCAGCAGATGCAGATTCAGTACCGACCAGTCAACCTCAGCCACAGAGTGCTGCAGTGCCACCGACGTTTTCTGAGCCATGCCCACAGCTGCCGGATACACGGGAATCGTTATCGGAACCGCATCCTCCTGTCCCTACTCAGCCTCAGGTTACCCCCCTCCACCTGTTCCGACAGAGCCAGCTACCGCTCCCAAGAAGCCAAGCAAGGCTAATCCTGTGAGGAAGAAGCAGAGTAGGCCGATGGCGACGAAGCGGGAGATATCAGAGGGTAAGAAAAAGGTGGAGCGGATAAAACAACCGGTCACAAGGGCTTACACTTCTGAGAATCCAAAGTACAGGGTTGGAAAGGCCTTGCTTAGTGTCTCTGAGCTTCGGGCAGCAGGTCCATATTGTATGGACCTGCACAAGTACTACATGCAAAATGTCAATCAAGCCAAGGAAATCATGGTGTCATACGAAGAGCGGCACTTTCTGCAGCTTGAGGGCAACAGCAACATCTTTATTGTTGCCTGGAGCGATTTGTTCGACCTTTTCAACCTCGACGCTTTGGATCTTTCTCTCATTCGGTGCTTTGCATTGTAAGTCGATTAAGACTTGTTTCCATTTCAATGCATTTGATATACGTTCAACAATTTAAGTCGTTTCTATTTCAATTCATATGGATCGTGTAGGCACATGCAACAAGAGACAAGGCGTCGAACCGGAAAGAAGTGTGGGTACATTGACCCACAGCTGATGACGGTGACATTTATGCTGACAGATAGAGATAGCTTGGTCAGGTGCGCACATGCAACAATTAAACTTGTTTTCATTTCAACTTGTAGCCACATGTAGTCACTTGTTTCCATTTAACACATGTAACCGCTTGTTTCCATTTCAACTTGGTTAGGTACATGGTGAAGTGCATGGGAGTACATGCTGACAAGGAGCACATTGTGGTGCCGTACAACCCAGGCAACCATTGGGTTACACTCATCATCAATGTCAGGAGCAAGCAAGTCTTCTACCTTGACTCGAGCATTCCATCAGATGAGTCGGGCGCGCCTCAGATACGTGATTATTCTCTAGTCATCTCAATCCTTGACGAGTAAGTTTGTTGTTTGCTTTAGTTTTTTATCATTTGCCCATTTCAGAAGCATTTGTAATATAACATCCGGATGTCTGTGTTTAGGTCTCTTGACAGGCATCTTAGGGCCAAAGAAGGATACAAAGAGCAACGTCAAGCTGCGTTTACACATCACACCGCGTGGACGGTAACTACTATAACTAAATCGCTTTACTATTACGATGTTTTCTTGGTTCTAAGTGTCGCAAAATGCTAATTTCTATCTATCTTTGACATGTAGTGCACACGGCAACCCTCGGGTAACTCATGTGGGTTCTATGTTTGCCACAACATGCTTCTAGTTGCAGAGAAACCGGATTTCACGGTAAGAATTATCACGTGTTATAATTAAAAAAAATCTGTCTTCATCTTGTATTCTAACTGCTTGTAATTATATTTCGAAGGACGAAGATGATTATTTCAATCAAACGACGCTTGGTAACGTGAAGGATATCCGAGAGAGGCTAGCGGGATTCCTCATGATGGAGGTGGTCAACACAAAGGGGGAGTTCCATCCACGATAGCACGGCCCGCGACATTGAGCTAGATTGAGAGACTTGCTTTGCATGTACTCTATTGTTCTTATCGATCATTGTTGCTAATTGATTGTACATGTGTTATATAATACCATCTTTCCTTGTGTGTATCGCACTATGTGAATTGTATGGATGCGTGCGATGATTGGGGTGAATTCTGTGAATTGAAATCTTTTGCAGGTATTTGATTGCAGCTGCCAAATCCTGGCTAGTTCCAGGATGCAGCTGGGGAAAGAAAAGGCCCCTGTTGGAGGTAGACTAATGCAAGACACGCCTCGCTTGGGGCGCGACTCTCAATAGGCTCCCAGGGCCACCTGTGTGAAGCCAAAGCGAGACGAGCCGTAAATGAGGCGCGTCTCCCATCTGTGACTAATGCGAGACCCGTCTAGCCTAGAGCGCGTCTCGCATTTGGCTCCCAGTGGCGCCTGTGTGAAGCCAAGGCGAGACGCGCTGTAAGTCAGGCGCGTCTCCCATCTGTGACTAATGCGAGACCCGCCTAGCCTAGAGCGCATCTCGCATTTGGCTCCCAGGAGTGCCTGTGTGAAGCCAAGGCGAGACGCGCCGTAAATGAGGCGCGTCTCCCATCTTTGACTAATGCGAGACCCGCCTAGCCTAGAGCGCGTCTCGCATTTTGCTCCCAGGGAAGCCTGTGTGAAGCCAAGGCGAGACGCGCCGTAAGTGAGGCGCGTCTCTCATCTTAGACTAATGCGAGACCCGCCTAGCCTAGAGCGTGTCTTGCATTTGGCTCCCAGGGAAGCCTGTGTGAAGCCAAGGCGAGACGAGCCGTAAGTGAGGCGCGTCTTGCGTTTTGGTAATCTGAGACGCGCGTGAGGCGCGTCTCAGATTACTTTTTTATCTGCGACGCGGTAATGCGGGATGCGACCCCTGCGCGTCTAGCATTTTACCTAGGGCGCGTCTCAGATTAGGGCTTCTGGCGTAGTGTCTATGCGCTTGTGGCTCGCATGGAGTTGGTGCGAGTGCTTCTGGCCCTTGCAGCTCAGGAGGGCTGGACTGTCCACCACATGTATGTCAAGTCGCCTTCCTGAATGGGGATCTGAAGGAGGAGCTCTACATCAAGCAGCCCCCCGAGTTCATCGTCCCATGGGAGGAAGGAAAGGTGCTATGGCTACGTAAGGCCCTCTATGGCTTACGGCAGGCGCCGCGGGCCTGGAACGTGAAAAATGATTTGATGCTCAAAGTACTCGAGTTCAAGTAGAGCGCGCACGAGCACGCCATCTATAGGCGGGGTGGTGGCAAGCACGGGGAGCCACTGCTGGTCAGTGTCTACATCGATGATTTGGTGATCACTGGATCATCTGAGCAAGCCATTGACAAGTTCAAGGAGGAGATGAAGGGCCAATTCCAGATGAGTGATCTCGAGCTTCTCTCCTTCTGCCTTGGCATTGAGGTGCATTAGGAGGGTGGGCACATCACTGTGAGCCAAGCACAGTACGCCGCCCAAGTCGTGAAGATTGGCGGGATGGAGGGGTGCCACCCTGCCCAGATACCCATGGAGGAAATGCTATTGCAACAACACCACTCTAGAAGTCAACTCCACCGAGTACCGGCAACTAGTCTGAAGTCTCCAGTATCTCCTCCACACGCAACCAGATCTGGCATTTGTAGTTGGGTTTGCGAGTCTTTTCATGGAGAGGTTGACTGAAGAACACATGAAGGCGGTGAAGCGCATCCTCCGCTACGTCAACGGCATGCTCAACTACGGTCTGCGCTATGAGAAGTCGACCAAAGCAACTTGGTTGGCTGGCTACAACGACAACGACCATGCCGACGATGTCGACAACCGCAAGAGCACCAGCGGCAACCTCTTCTACCTTGGGAAGTGCTCGGCAAGTTGGCAATCGCTCAAGCAACATGTGGTAGCTCTGTCATCATGTGAAGCAGAGTACATTGCAGCTACCACGGCAGTAACTCAAGCAGTTTGGCTTGCGAGACTACTCGGTGAGCTCATGGGGAAGAAGGCTGAATACATGGAGCTCAAGATGGACTACAAATCGGCACTAGCGCTGAGCAAGAATCCCGTCTTTCATGAGCGAAGCAAGCATATCGAGTTGAGGTACCACTTCATTCGCAACTGCATTCAAAAGGGATTAATTGACACCGACTACATCAACACCAAGGATCAGCTTGCTGACATTCTAACGAATGCACTCGGGCAAGTGAAGTTTCAGGAGCTGCAATCCAGGATCGGGATGATCCAAGTTCCCTTGAGCAAGGCACACAAGGCTTAGGGGGAGAATTGTTGGGGCATTAATGATATGAACGGGGGTGCCCGATCTTCCGTCAGGTGAAGGATAACTCGTTTTGGTCGAAATGCGACACACCGATCCGGCTTCAAGTCAGCAACTCGAACCCCGCAATCTTAGCACCACAACTCCTCTAGTTATCAACCGTGGTCACAATCCGGTTGACCTCATCGAGAAGGCTAATCCCTGCCTGCGAAACGAAGAACATAAGCAAGAACTCGAAAGAAAACGCAGCACTCAAATTGAAGTGACAACTGCAGATGAATGATTAAGCTTGAAAGTTGGGGTTCTACAAACCGAAAGACGGTGACTGTTTAAAGACAGATTGATCTAAAGCAAAACCCGAACCCTAATGAGGGCAGCGGCTACTGAGATATAGGGAATAGGGGCGTGGCTCCCCCCTGGACATGCCCCAACTCCGCCTCCTCAAACTCTACTTGCTCAAGGCCTGGGTACGGCTCACTGAGCAAGTCTTCCATTGTGCGATAGCGCAATGGGGCATCATCATGGTCGTTGTCGGGGTGCAAGTCATCACTGCTGTAGGTCAGGGAAGAACTTGGAGCAGTGTTTGGAGGTGAATCAGCACTCAGAGCAGCCTCAAAAGTACTCGAAGCGCCCTCCAAAGTACTCGGAGTCGCACCAGCAAGAGTAGAGGGAGTCGGGGAAGCGGTCATGGGGGTCGCCTCACCCCTAGAAGTACTCGTAGAGCTCGAAGTACTCTTAGACATACCAGAAGGGGTCGTTGGGGTCGGAGAAGTACTCGAGGGGGTCACATCTCCCCCCAAACTTGGCGTAGACTCCTCTGCAGCCACCGCAGCTTCCACCAGGTAGTCGATGATGAAGTCAGAGTTGCACCCAGTGTTGCCATCTTCCTCTTGCAATCAGCTCCAGCCGCAATCTTCATCAAACACAACATCGCACGCTATGCGCACACGCTATGTCACCGGGTCCAGCACCTGGTAGGCCTTGACTCCTTCCTTGTAGCCGATGAAAATGCCTATAGTCGACCGATCTTCAAGCTTGCTGCTATGCCCGAGTTCCTTCACATACGCCAGGCACCCAAACGTGCGTAGGAACTGGACTGCCGCCTTGCTTCCATGCCACGCCTCATATGGTATCTTGTCAAAGAGGGCCTGAGAGGGCGAGCGGTTGAGGAGGAACACCTTCGTGCTTACCGCCTCCGCTCAATAGATGGCCGCCCTTTGCTTCAGCAAGGCACACGCCATAGCCACCACCATCTGGTTGCGCCACTCCACCACACCGTTCTGCTGGGGCGTGTGGGGCGCAGAGTGGTGCCGCTCTACACCTTGGTTAGCAAAGTACTCGGCGAAGGATGCCGATGTGTACTCACCGTCGTTGTTAGTGCGGAACACCCTCAACTTCCTCCTGCACTTGTTCTCCGCAGCCGCCTAGATGTTCTTGATGGACTTCGGCACGCTGCTCTTCTCTACGAGAAAAGCCACCAACATGTACCTTCGGGCATCATCTACCAGTAGCAGGATGTAGTGCCAACCTCCTGGAGTCGCTGGCATGATGGGGCCGCACAAGTCGCCGTGTACGAGTTCGAGCGGCTTGTCCGCCCTGTACTTGGCTTGATTGGGGAAGGGGGCGCATTGGTGCTTGGTGGTGATGCAGACATCGCACAACTGCTCGACGTGAGCCAGCTGCGGCAACCAGCACACCATGCTCTTCCGCCCCATCTGTTGCAGAGCGCCGAAGTTGATGTGCCCCGAACCGATCGTGCCACCACCAAGCATCATCATCATGACATGCGGTGAGGCAGACCAGCCTCGCGGCCTCTAGTCGTAGCACATACAACCTGTTCCTGCTATGGGAATCCCTTGCCATCAGCCGGCTCTCACGATCACAGATCCGCAAGACACCATCCTCGATGTGAATCTTGGACCTGATCTCGTCGAGTTGCCCGACTGAGATGATGGAGTTGCGCAGCTTCGAGATGTAGTAGACCTTGTCTAGGGCCTTATGTTCACATTCCTCCGTGAGAAGATGACGGTACCATAGCCCTGGATGGCCACGACCGACCCATCACTGAACTTGACCGAACCGCGCATGGCCCGATCAAGGTTGGAGAAGATGTCATACCACCCCATCATGTGGTTGGTGGCCCCTGTGTCCAGGTACCACCCTTCCATCCACTCGTCATCCCGACCCGTGCTGAGGTAGACTTGAGCCCGAGGCTCCTTGATGCAGGTCGTCGTTGCAGCCACCATTGTAGGTAGGGGAGCAGGCTCACGGCCGACCCTGTGGTCGCACGAGTGCTCATCAGCCACCTTCTTGACCGTCTGGACTACTTCTTCGACTTCCTGCACAGAAAAAACTTGGTTTGCGGGCTCCTCCAAGTGGTTTTCCATGCAAACGACCATCTTGATTACTTCTTTAACTTCCTACACAGAAAACAACTTTGTTTGCGGCTCCTCCGAGTGGTTCTCCATGCAGACAACCATCTTGTCTACTTCTTCGACTTCCTGCATAGAAAATAACTCAGTTTGTGGCTCGTCCGAGTGGTTTTCTATGCAGAGTTGTGCCATGAACAGGCACGCTCTTCTTCCGCCTAGGCTAGGTGCGCTTGCCCCTTCTTGGGCTGCTTGCACTCACATGGCCAATGGCTAGCACGGCCATAGTTGTGGCAGTTGTCATCGCACAGTGGCTTCCTCACCTCACCGCCGTTGACTTCTTTCTTCTTTGGAGCCGGCGGGCGCCACCGCTGACTCCTCATGCCTCCGGACCTGGATGGACCCTCACCTGACGCATCAGCATACAACAACTTGCCCGAGTCACGATTTGAGTCAGCGCGGTCCATGCGGTCCTCTTGCGCCTTCCGGCACCTAGTCACCTCTTCCAGCGAGAGGGAGGAGATGTCCAGCAGCGTCTTGATGAACGTCACAAGAAGGTCAAACCGAGGTAGAACCGATAGTAGGAGCTTCTCCACTACTTGCTGCTCCTCTATCTCCTCACCCAACTCCTCCGGGTTGATGACAAGGTTGGATAGGTGCAGAGCGAAGTCGTCCACCTTCTTGCCGCTGTGACACATCATGGCTTTGAATTCCCTCCACAGCTGCGGAGCCCTGCTCTTCTGGACTTTGTCGCTACCAACGCACATCATCTTGATGGCATCCTATGCTTCTGCAGCTGACTTCTTCTTGGCCACCCGCGGCACCATCTCTTGGTGGCATTGAGAAGATAAGGACCTCTCTGGCCATGCAATCTTCCTGGAAGTCGCAGTCACCATACTCCATGGCGTCCCAAACGTTGCGGGCTTGGAGCATCACCTTCATGACCAGGCTCTAGTGGGTGTAGTTGGATCTTGTCAGCGTCGGGTACTTCGCGCCACTCGACTCCTTCACCACCCTCTGAACGGCCGGCCACTCCCCATCCCGGTGGCGCCGCCTGCGCGAGGAAGGGGAAGGACGCCTCTGGTAGTGACGCAAGGTTATAGAGCCATTCGATGATGACCCTCCTCATCCACAACAACCGGCTTCTTCTTCTTCTTCGCCTGCCGCTTTGGGTCTTCTAGCCGCTGGTCCTTGGGTGTCAGGTCCTCCTTCCCAAGGAGACCTTCTTCACCATAGACCGACTTCTTGCTCTCCCTCGAGCCATGCCTAGACCTATCGGGCTTCCCGGATGGAGACATTGATCCAAAGAATACTTAACCTAGCTCTGATACCAATTGTTGGAAATTCGCCTCCCACAAGGTGGTTTCTTAGGCACAACCGAGTAGTTTGTCTAAGCTAGGAGGGGATGAACGCACACAACTTTGAGTTTGTTTGCACTAGGGTTCCGACTCGATCCCTGTTGCTGTTGTGAGCCTTGATTTAAATAGATGTCCTAAGGGGACAAGATACAATGAAGTGGCGGTAGGCACAACACCGGGCGCAAGTTACAAGGAGAGTGGGTCTTGGTCCACGGGCTGCACGCAGGCAGTAATAGTAGTGTGGCTGCAATCTACGACTAGTGTGATTCATCCTAGATGCTGCCTACACACAAGGGTTAATGCCCCAACACGCGGGACGTCCTCGTGGATGGTGGCGCGCAGCTCCTTAGGGGCGTGGCACTGCAGATCCTCGGGGCTCGGCGCGGTGGCTCCTCGGGGGGCAGGAACGGCAATCGACGTGAGGACGCTGGGCTGCGCGGGCGGGGACGGTGCTAGGGCTGCGCGTGGACGGCGGGCGGTGCAGGAGCTCCTCGGGATGGCTGGTAGCGCGACAGCTCCTCGTGGACGACGGGGGACAAGGGCGGGAGAACAAAAAAATTGGGAGTCAGGGGAGGGGAAACACCTATGCACCACCGGGTCCAGGCACGACCTGGTGGAGATGAAGGTCTTCACCTCCGGGTCCGGACATGACCTGGTTGTGATAAAGGTCTTCACCGCCAGGTCCAGCCGCATCCCGTCGGTGATGTAGTTTTGAGGTACAATTAATGACTAACACTAGTATTATTTCATTATATACATTTATTATGAGATATAATTAATACTAAGTATTTTTATATAAACAATTAGATAAATATCTATCTAATGAATCATAAGTAAATACAAAAAATAAGAATTAAAACATGAAATTAATATATACGTAGTAATAAGATGTACTTATAGCCTTGCAACATATATAGTAGTTCTACTAACACATTGTTATCGCTATAATTTAGGCGGGCCAGAAAGGTGGGCCGTGAAGCAAGATGGGCTCGAAAGGTAATCATAGTGGGCTTATGAATCGGCCCCAGCGCGGGTGTTTGAGGCCGGGGTTGGCCATGTATCTAGATAGGCATGTGTGTTTAAATAGCTTAGATAGAGATAGCCAAGATTCGTGTCGTGGTTAGTTAGGATTGGTTAGGGAAGGCAAGTCTCTGGTCTATAAATATGTACCCTGGATTATGAATAAAGGGATCAATAAATCATTCACCAATAATTCTCAGCGCATCGCCACCCCTGTTCTAGGGTTTCTCGGGTAAGTGCCGTGCAGCCCCGATCACGCCTCGCGTGATCGGGGCGGCATCGTATCTGCTTATCTACCTTTTGTATTTCTCATACTGAAGCATTGTTGATGGCGAGTAACACTAGTTATCTTGATGTTTATAGAGTAGCATCGGCTCTTCCATGCTTTATTCATGCGTCATTCGTTACCTGTAAATGTTCAGCTGTCCTTGTGCCTGATCTCAGGTGTAAGGGCAGCACCCTGCTCTATTTTTGTTTCGTAGATCCAATCTGTTATGGTTAGTCTTTGTTCATCGAAGATTTAGTTTAATATCTGCATGATTAGGCCCTTCAAGCGGGTTGAACGTTCCAGCAGTATGTTTGGTGCTTTATAACAGCTTAAAAAGGGATTGTTCCGGGAATCGGCTCTCTGTTAGTTTTTAGGCCTCTGTTTAGGTTGTTGTTTCGTTACCTTCCATATCTGTTAGGCTCAATTATGGGTAGGATGTTCCGGTTATGCAGTGAAAGCTTTAACCATCGTAGATTGGATTAGCTTAATGGTTATAGAGCAAGTTTTATTTTACCATCGGATATGCTTGCCTTATTCATATTCATAGATCCGATCTGGTGCTGAATACAATCGGCTCTTTACAGCCGATATAGGGAATCACCCGATGAGCCGCTCACGGCTCGGACTAATGTTTATACGTGTTTGTGCATGCAGGGAACTAACATATAACACCTTCCTGGTCAGATACAAAGTTAGGTGGTACGCCTAGCAACCCAGACGCCAGGTCGTGTGCCGGATCTCGGGCCGATGATCGAGGGACCGGGGCCCACCAGCAGTCCCGGGAGCCTTCCGGCTCCTCGTGTTGCCTATCACTGCTCGCCAGTGGGTTTTGACCGACAACACATTCTGGCACGCCTGGTGGGACCATCTTCATCAACTACATCAACTTCTGCTGACGGGATGATGAGGGATGATCTGATTATGTACAAGAAGCTGCCTGCTGAGCACAAGCAGAAATACGACAAGATCAAGGCTCTCTTCAAAGCTAATCTCATCGGCTCTTTTGAGAAGACCCGCCATCACGGCGTTATGTGGAAGGGGTTTTCACCTGAAGGTGCTCTTGATGGCGTGGATCTGTCCACCCCTTCAGAAGATCATACCAGAGCTCTGCGCCAGGAAGTAAACTACGTGGTGGTAAATGCTTTCGAGCGTGTTGCGCTGCGCGTGGTCCAGGAGATCATGAAGCATCAATACTCTCCAACGAGACCTACCTTGGGGAGTTATAAGGGAGAATTGCCATTCTAGGCTAGGCCACCACTGTCTTATGCGCTCGCGGCTCCGGAGTCACACAGCTCCCCGGCTTACGTTGTCTACAAGGTGGGAGGTGACCCCGTGGATCACCAGTTCTTCAACGAGCCACCCAAGGAGATCCCGCATGGGTATATGTGTGCTTATATACCGGATAGCAATAATCCGGTACACTCGGTGCAGAGGGCGGCTGGAGGAGTTTCCGGGGCAGATGCTGGCAAACAAGCATGGCCGGCTGCCTATGCCACTGGGCCGAGTCATGACAGTGTGCACTCAGCCCCAGGAGCATAGACGGTAGATCAGATCAGTGCCATCCTAAGAGATCAATTTGGCATTCTACCAAAGATGAGGGCGATCGGCTATACTAAGTCGTATCCTAGTGACTATGATTTAATTCCCCTACCGCCCAAGTATTGGCTTCCTGAGTTCACCAAGTTTAGTGGAGCAGAAGGATCTAACTCCATCGAGCACATGAGCCGATACTTAGTGCAACTAGGGATGATCTCGGTGTCGGATCCCTTACGAGTGAGGTTTTTCTCACAGTCTCTCACAGGGCCGGTCTTTGGATGGTACACATCATTAGGTCCTGATTCGCTCCGTACCTGGAAGCAGCTGGAGGAGCAATTTCATATTCAGTATCACTCGGAAGCTGCAGAGGCAGGAATTGCCGACTTGGCACAAGTACGGCAGAAGCGTGGGAAAACCATGGCGGAATACATCCAGCGCTTCAGAGAAGTGAAGAACCGATGCTACTCGACCCGTATTTCAGAGAAGGAGGCGGTCGAGTTGGCATCTTTGGGATTATTAAAGCCGATCAAGGATCTAGCTTTCCAATTGGAATTCAACTCTTTGGCACACTTAGTGCAAAAGTTAACAACATATGAGCAACGCCACCTAGAACGATACCAGGATAGGTGTGACATTCAGGTGCTTAGAATTAAAACACACTAAATGCTAGTAGAAAGTATGTATGTTTGAATTTGTATAGGTGTGCTAACATTTGAATACAAAAGGAAAAAGGACATTTAAATAATTTTGAAAAATGTAGGTCCTTTAGTGTTAAATGGGGGAGAATGGGAGGTAAAATCCCAATGTATGAAGGTTGTTTTGCAAAAGTTAAGAACTTGCTTTTAATTCACAAATATAGATGAAACTACACATAGGATGTAAGTGTAGTGTAGTTTTTAAATAGGATTTAATTAAAGTTTAAAACTTTGCCAAGTTTTATGTTAGTTTCAAATCCTTAACTCTTTTGAAATTGAACCTTAAAGCAAAGTTGTCGAACTTGTTGAACTTTACAATTTTGCTTTTGGGCATATTTTCATTTGAGCAATGATTTGAAAGTTACCTAGACTTTACAGTGAGGTCCCTGCAATTCTAAAAAATTTCACATAGGTCCTCGTCTTCTTCCTCCATCCCCGGGCTCCTCTGTTCTTTGCCGCATCCGTGACTCCGCCGCCTCCGGCCGCTTTCCCGAGCTCTCTGCAGGCCTGTGCCGCTTTCCTTCATTCCACACGTCCTCTGGCTAGCCCCTCCTACCGCCCGCGCCGCCTCTGCTGGCTTCCCCTCACCCCGCCATGTCGAGCCACCGGTGCCGAGAGGCCGCCACGCAAGCCCAAGGAGCACGTCGGCGCCACCCGTCGATCTGAGCCCGGCTGTACGCCTGCTCTCTCTCTCTTCTACCGCGTGATACTCCCCTATAAAGCCCAACCCGAGTCCTTTCTTTCTCACTGGTTTTCCCCTTCTTCTTCCTCACAAGCGTCAAGCCGAGCACCGAGCCGCTCACCGGAATTCTTCCGCGACCGCCCCACCCCGCCCAAATCCCAGCACCCCAAAGCTTCCTCTCCACCCCACTAGCTTCTCGATCTGCTCTAGTCGAGCTTCTGGCTTCCCTCGGTCGGAATTCAAAGCGATCCCGTGCCGCCGCTCGCCGGAGGAGCCCGAGGTCCACCTCAACGTTGACACCTCACCTCCGGCCAAATTGGGTACTGCAATCGCACCCCCACACTTCCACGATGCTCATGCGTGCCCCATCCATCCATGTTCATTGGCCCCTCGCCGGGAACATGAGCACGTCGCCACGGCCGCTGCCGTTCCTTGTCGCCGGCCATGCTCCACTGCTTTTCCTAGGGCACATCACCCACCAACAGGAACAGCATGTCCTGTAGGCCGTGTAGGACCTGTTCCTCCCCGCCAAAGACCTTGCCGCCGGTGAGAACACGCCGATCAGACCCGCCGGCCGCCGTCGTGGGCTGACAAGGACCCAATTGCAATTTAGATTTCTGTTTTAGGGACCCTTATGCTTAAACCCGAGGGCCTCTTTGTAAACTCCTTTTTCAATTCTTGTTTGCAAAGCAGCCAACTTGTAAAATTGATAGGAATTTGCAGAAAAATCCAACAATTGTCAAACAAGTTTTGTTGGAAACTAGAAGTCAAGCTGTACAACTTAGATTAATAGAGTCTGGTTTGAAACCGAATGCTTTTAAAGTTATTTTAGAGTTTAGAAAAAGGGTATCTTGTGTATAACCTTTGCATACAAGCTTATTTTCTTGTGATTTTTGGTGTGTATCCTGTTTAGGTGATGAGTGAGCTTGTGTAAAAATTTCACACTCAGTACTGCTCTGTAGTTCAAGTTCTTTTAAACTTTTGCAAATCAAATTTGAAAAGGTTTGAATTTATTTAAGAATGTTCCTAAAACTTTCCTGCTTAGATCTTTTTAACGTAACTCAATCTGTTGATAATGAGTTCCTAATTAAATTTTCAAAAAATTAGAGCTCTGTTTGCTTAAGGTTTGAATTTAAACTTGAAATTTGAATTTAAATTCAAATGCTTTAGTTTCTGTTTTCAGAAAATTATAAAAAATTCACAATAAGCTTATTGTTAGAAATAATCTTATCCACCAAAAATTCAAAGTCAGAACCTTTATGGTTTTCAAATTGAAAATCAAACTTATTAACCTAATTCAATTAAATGGGATAATTGGATTAGAATACCAATAATGAGTTTATATTTAACCCTCTTGTTTTATGAGTTGTGTGTATTAACCTGTTGGATTGCAACTTTATTGTGAAATAAAACTCTTAACTCAAGAACCATCTAATCAAATCATTGTATATCATGTAGAGTCAACGACACTCGACGACGGAGACTACGAGTTAGTCCCGGAAACTGAGCCAGGGTTTTCTGAAGACCCAGTGAACGTCGTCGAGACTCTAACTGAAGCTCCGAACCAAAGTTCGGAAATCCTTGACACTCCTGCCCCCAGCCCCACTCAAAGAAGGCAAGCCTCGGTGCATAACCCAGTATTACAAACTACTATATTATGCAATCTTATACTTATATATTATATCTTGCATTAAGTCTAGGAGTTGAAATAAAACCTTAAATGCATGAATCCTAGGAACCTATGTATTGTGCCTGAGTCCATACCAAATAGATGCTCTGCCAATAGGACCGGCAGAAGTCGGGTGATTTCCTATCACTCGCGCAATATAGGAGTTGAATGCTTACTATTCTGCAATCGCTATAAGGATGATGGATGGGGTCATGTGCAGTATCATGACTCGGAAGGTTACCCCGTCTGTGTTGATAAAAGTTGTTAAGATCGCAGTGTGTGGTAGTGGTGGCTAAGCATTTGAAAATACTAGCCACATACCGTGAAATATGGTAAAGCGGTAAGCCTAGTACCTGATTGGCCCGGCAAATGGACATGTCTCCACCACTCGATTATTTGGTTTTCTGTTGTACACATGCACCGACGTGTGGGAGTACATTCTGCGTAGCAGATAGGAGTACGATCATGTAGTCGCGCTACAGATGTATGTCCTGCACAATTGGTGTGCGTACGGTCCTGCAGTCGCTTATGGTGGCCCTGATCCATAGCCCGGAATATGAGGGAAATGGTTGCTTCGGAATGATCTTTGGATGTTCCAAGCGTGTGAGTTAGGTTTACCCTTGCAAGGTCTGGAAATTCGATTCAGAATCATCTGTTTCTCGTGGAGATTGAGACTGCTTATTCCTTCTGCCACATAGAGTAAGAACAGTAACCATGATGGAATAATCTGGTGGATGTTAATCTCTACCTTGTTTGTCTAGAATAGGTGCTTACCTAGAATGGTTAATGAGACTAGAATCTGAAAGCTAAAACATGAAAGTAGATTATACTCTTTGTTGCTTTTTAGCTGAAATTAAACTCAGAACCATTACAAGCCAGCATAAGTCTAGCTACAGGGCTAAGCATATTATGATCCGGTTAAGTCTTGCTAAGTATTAGCATACTCAGTCTTGCTAGTCTATTTTTCAGGTATGACCTTTGAAAACCCCACGGATGGTTCCGCATGGCCAACTTCTGTCCCGTTTGGCTGGTCCGTGGAGTGGGATCTGTCCCCGGCTGGCAGTGACCCTCCTGAATGACGCCATGCTTCGGACTAAGTGTGGTGTTAACCTCCGCGATGTGTGTAGTCGCGTGTTAATTTTTCTTCCGCTGTGAACTTGACAAGCATGTTTAGCTTGTCGTTTTAAACAATGTTTGTTTATTACTTAAGTTTGAAATGGTTTGTAATAATGTTTAATTCTCTGTGAATTAAAAGTTGATGAGCTGTTGTGCGACTGTAAACTTACCCTCGTGCGAGGTAAACCTGCTTCGATCCTGTTGAACCGTGGTTGCATTGGGCGGAGACCCGACAGACCAATGGGTTGTTCCGTTTGAAGTGCGTTGAGTTAGTATCGGCTGTATAGCGACGACTAGCACATTTGAGCCGGAATAATTCAGCCGGTTCTGCCACAGCTGGTATCAGAGCTGTAGGTTTATGCTTACACGTTGCAGCAGCTCTTAAAAATGTTTTCAGGATAAAACTTGATTAACAAAAGAGTTTATAAATCGCGTTGGATTCATTAAGGTTGGTGCTTAGAACGCAAAGCCCTAGGGATTTATATGGGAGTAATCAGGTGGCTACTAATATATAGATGTAAAGAGTATAGCTCTAACTTGCAGCACTACTTTCGGTTAAAACATAACTTCATGCATAACCCAACTTTACTATTTGTAACATTGGTAAAGTAAGAAGGTAAGGATCCTCAGCCAAGTGAGGGAGCTTGGCCTTCCCGTCGGTGATGCGAACTGAACGCTGTTTCTCAAGCAGTGGCCTACTTGAGATGCTGCCAATATATCAACTTAGGTTGAGTATATTGGGAGTATATGGTTCGGTGCAGGGTATGACGATCGCTGTTCATAACCTCGCATTTTGCAGTATCCCCGTGAATACATTGTTTCGATGACGTATGTTAACGTTGTCCGTACGGCGGAAATTGTACAGATACTATTTCTATAGTGAACAGTACTGTTTGGGGACGCTTTCATGTCATGCTGCCATGAAAGGTTCATATATTGTGAATATGATTTTCTGCAGGTACACTAACCATGATTAAGAGGTTAAGACGGATAGGACTTATCGACTAGATATTAGTGAGAGACGTATGTGTTATGTCACTGAAATTAACCCCGTAAGTCCAAAGATATTCGACAGTTGTTTTGGTTGTGAGGTCGAATAGTACGTACATGCATAATCCATTAATAAACAAAATAAATGCTTGGATATGTTGTTCTTATAAGGACAGGTAAAGTGTTGTCTATCTTTAGTATGGTTTTAATAGAATTCTTGTGGTAGCCTTAGTTGAGTATCTTAAACATACATCTGATTTCTAGCCTTTGCTGTTACCAAAATTGATTGTCTTGTTCCATTTACCTTATGAGTTCCCAGCAGAGTAAACGAATCTCACCGTCTGAATTCTTGTTTCAGATGGCGGCTCCTTCAAACCTCTTTTGGGATCATGCAGGGCACCTCCATACCGATGCCTTGCACTGGGAGGGTTTTCCCCATCTTCTATGGGAATCACTTAGTCTATTCTTCTACACCGAGCTTCCCCAGTATGACGAAGTAGAGTATAGAGAGGAGGGTATTCCTCGATGCAGAGTCAAGATGACTATTCCTCAGCACCCTTTTCACTCTCAGTGGCAGCCCATCGAGGTCGATGTGGTTGGTTATCGTCTCATCGACACCATCGAGACTGCAGCTCTTGAGGCCATTCACATCTTCTGCAACCAGCATCCCATGGAAGTTGCAGGATATCCTATTGGCCTATTCCCTGCAATAGATTCTGGTGATCCTGAGTGGAATTTCAGGATAACCCCATTATGGCCACTTGTTGGGAGATTCAGCTGAAGAAACGCTCCGTGGTCTTATCAGGTTCATGAATGTTCAGCACCACTATCAGATCCTGCTACGCCATGGTATGGGTCAGTTGATTGGCATAGCTCAAGGTCACTATCGAAATGCTGATCGACAGGTCACTCAGATAGTAGAGCTTTAAGCCTTGGTCACGGAGAAGGAGGAGATCATCACAACACGTGAGGAGGCTATTCTTCACCGAGAGGATCAGATCAATGAGAGTGATTGCATAATCACTCAACGCAACACGATCATTGAGTTCCTCCAGGAGCAAATCCACGACCTTATCCTTGAGGTCGATGACGCCCATGCTCACATCAACGAACTCCAGCAGCAGCTAGTACCTCCTGCTATACCTGTAGCCCCTGAAGGTGGAGAAGAAGACCCGAAGGAAATCGAAGGGGTTTCCGATCTCGACTCCGAGCATGGAGACCCAGAACCCAATCCTCAGCCAGATCATTCCTCTTCCAGCAGCCAGTCCTCCGTAGGCAACCTCGACGATTTTTAGTCCATCTAAATCATCGATCTTTCAGATGTACTTAGTGTAGAATACTGTGACATAGGTAGTGAGTAGTCTACCTAGACCTAGAGCCACTTGTTGTAGCATATGTGGCATGTGTACATATAGTTTAACTCGGGGCAGTTGAACCACCCTGATGTACGATGTTAAGAACACCCAGTGTTTGCGTTGTAATCTAATCCTCAAATTCTACCATCTTATTCAATATCTCTACATCTGAAATGAGTTGGTTGAATGAAACATGTGAACTACATGTTTGCTAGCAGTATATCATCTGAAAATAGGAGTAAGAATATGGTTGATAATGGATATCTCCTTTGTTTCAGATGGTTGGAGCTACTCGTGGAACCCCGAAAGGTTTTCGGCCAGACCAAGCTAGTGGTTCCCAGCAACCGCCACCAGCCTCACCAAATCTAGAAGAGGTTATGGCCCGACAGACGGAACTTCTGAACCAGCTTGTACAGGCTCAGATGGGCCAATTTCATCACCAGTCCTGAGGTCGTGATGAACACCCCTCAGCTAATTATCAGGACTTTCTCAGCACCCAGCCCCCACTGTTCCATAAAGCAGATGAGCCCCTCGATGCTGACGCCTGGCTCCATACTATAGAGTCTAAGTTCACATTGTTGTCTGCACCATGCTCAGACGAGAACAAGGCCCTCTTCGCAGCCCAACAACTTCGCGGCACCGCCCGTATATGGTGGGACCATTACCATGCTATGCAGCCGGCTGGTCATGTTTTCACCTGGAATGAATTCCGGACCGCTTTCAGGGCGCACCACATTCCCGAAGGACTCATTGAGCGAAAGCTCAATGAATTTTTGAATCTGACTCAGGGAACCCGCACCGTCATGCAATATGCACAAGTCTTCAACCACTTGTGCCAATATGCGGGTTATCATGCGGACACTGATGCCCGCAAACGTGATCGCTTCCATCGAGGCCTGAACACCAAACTTAAGGAACGATTGAATTTGGTAAAGGCCGACAACTTCAATGAGCTGGTCAATATGGCCATCACCCAAGAGGACTGCATCTCAGCCCATCGGGCTGAGAAGAAACGGAAGACACCCACTGGACCCTCGACGGCGCAACCGCCAGGGTATCGGTTGGTCCAGAACACCGCTACCCGAGCACCGCCTCGAAACAATATACCCGGCAGATGGGTAGCCCGACCACCCCAATAGGCTCAATTCAATCGACCGCTGACACCACAACCCCAGCAGCAACAGCAGCAAGGCCCGCGGCCGAGCTTTCCACCGTCCAACCAAGGAAACAACAACTATCATTGTTTCAACTATGGCAGCCTGTCCCATTTCATTAAGGATTGCTCTCAACCCCGAAGATCTTTCCAAGGGTAGACATCCAACCCGAACAGCAAGGTCAAGAGTAAGAAGCAGATGGTACAAGTCCGCCAGGGAAGAGTGAACTTCACCACTCTCTCCGAACTCCCCGAGGGTGCGCCAATAATGACGGGTACTTTCTCTATCAACCATCAACCCGTGATTATACTTTTTGATTCAGGTGCCACCCATAGTTTTATCAGTTCAAAATGTGCGACAAAAATAGGCTTGGATCTTTATCCTATTAGTGGGGCCTATATGATAGTGACTCGTGGCAGTAAAATTTCCTCAAACCAAGTTTGTAGAAGTGTGCCAATTCAAATGGGTAGAAATCTGGTGAGAACAGATTTACTGTTATTGGATCTAGAAGGAATGGATGTCCTCCTAGGCATGGATTGGATGACTAGGCACTGAGTGTCATTGGATATCCCTTCCCGAGCCATGGAGATAGATTTGTGGCAGAACCAACCTGAATTATACCGGCTCAAGTACGCGAGTCCACTCCCAAGGGCTCCAACGTGCTTCAGACGGTATAATCCCTTGGCCTGTCGGGTAACGTCCCGATAAACCACCGATACACAGGATCAAATAAGTTTACCTCACACGAAGGTGAGTCCAGAGATACAGTCACCATCACATTTTACATCACAAGGAAATTACTTTACAAGAGTTTTTAAAAGCAATACGAAGTTCCAAATTTAGAAAAGTTATTACAAACTGTTAGAGTTATGGTTTTTAGCAGCGGAAAACATACGCGATGATTTACGACACGTCGTCAAGATGAATGTCATGCTAAGCCCGGGCACGACATCACTCGGCATCATCAGCATTGGCCGGGGACGGATCCCATTCCACGGACCAATCATCTGGAAGAGCACAGGGCCAAGGCAGGGAAAGAGTAGGGTCTTCAAGGACATCACCTGAAAAACATATAACTAGCAAGGCTGAGTATACTAATACTCGGCAAGGCTTACCCGTCTCATGGTATACTTAGCCATGTAGCTAGACTTATGAAAGCTTGTAATGGCTCTGGGTTGAGTTTCAGCTGAAAAGCAGCAAAGAGTAGATCCTTAATTTCAACTTTTAGCTTTCAGGTTCTAGTTGATTATCCCTTCTAGGTAAGCACCTATAACTACTCAAGCATGGTAAAATCTTTAACCAAACATCATCTTGATAAACATAACATTGCTCTTATTACTCTATGTGACAAAGGGATCAAGCAGTCTCAATCTTCGTGAGAAGCGGACGATTCTGAATCGAATTTCCAACCTTGCAAGGTAAACCTAACTCACACGCTTGGAACACCAAAGGGTCATTCCAAAGCAACCGTTTGCCTTTCATTCCGACTTGTGGACAGGTCCACCACAAGCGACTGCAGGACCATACGCACTTCCAAAGTGCAGGACATACGTCTGTAGCGCGACTACAAAACCCGTATTCCTGGTTGCCCTTGCAACACGTATTCCCACACATCGAATCAAGTAACCAAAAGAACCAAATACATGTGGTGGGAGGTATGTCCACTCCTCGGGCCGATTGGCTACTAGGCTTACCGCTTACCCATAACTCACGGCATGTGGTTAGTACTTTCAAACGCTTAACCCCGATCACCACACACTGCGACCTTATCAAAATTTTAACAACACAGACGGGGTATCATTCCCTTTTAAGATATTGCACATAACCCCGTCCATCATCCTTATAGTGGTAATACGAATGTAAGCATTACAACTCCTATATCGCGCGAGTGACAGGAAATCACCCGACTTCTACCGGTCCTATTAGCATAGCAGCTATTCGATATGAACTCAGGTGCAATACATAGGTTCCTGGGAATCATGCATCTAGGGTTTCATCTCAACTCTTAGACTTAATGCAAGGTATAATATAAGTATAAGATTGCATAATGTAGTAATTTGAAATACTGGGTTATGCACCGGGGCTTGCCTTTACTGGTGGGGCTGAAGTTAGAAATGTCAATATCTTCCGAACTTTGGTTCGGGGCTTGCGATATTCCTTGGTGACGTTCATTTGGTCTTCAGGAACATCCTCTGCAGACTCCTGGGAGATCTTGTAGGTACCGTTGCTGAAGTAGTCGGATCTACATGTAATGCAACATTATATTCAAGTGTGCACACAAAACTATTTTATTTCATAACAAAGTTGCAATTCAACATTCATTTAACAGGTTACTCACATAACAATCAAAAAGATCTGAAACTAAACTTAGGTAAAGCTTTAGGGAGACAACTAATTAGAATCAGCTACTTGTTGAGGGTTACAACAGAGCTGATTGGAAACAACGAGGGTTTAGCCGATAGATATGCTTTGGTCATGCCTAATAGAGGCGTGTCTACTGTGCGATCTTACTGATCGAGGGTTGTGTACTTTGGTCTGGGTAGTCGATTGATAGGTGCACCGGTTTCCTGATTGATCGATGAAAACACCGATCACTTTAGCAGAGGAATAATTCCTAAAACAGTTGTGTCTTGACTGAGATGTGCTTAAGTGTTATCCTAGGTAACTAGGTGTGGTTGTATCGGTTCGATTACGTCAGCACAACAATTGAGTGACGTACAGCCGATTGGAGTGTGGTTGAGGATATGTGACCGATAGATATATAGCCGATCTCTCAGTCAATAAATCGGCTGATAGAAGTGTGTGGATAAGGATGGGGAAAACTATGGATTGATTGGCTATATTTGACCGATATGGGAAAACAACTAGAATCAGCTTGGATCGGCCGATAGCAAGAACCTTAAGATCATGTGTGTATCTCCGATACATCGACTATATGCAGCCGCTGTAGAACAGAACAAAAGAATTGTATCGGCAGTAGCCGATCTCAGAAAGATAACAACCGTACCAGCTAACCAGCCGATGGTAGAAACATATCAAAAGAAATGTATCGGCTGACAGCTGCTACGCAGAGACATCACAGGCTTAAAGAAAACAGATGCTAAGTGGCTGGGTTGATAACCTGGCACTGAAGCATAGCTGTCGAGAAGTATTAGCTAAGCAGCAGATACATACAAACTAACAGGGATCCTTTTACGAAAAGGATCTTAAGGAAACGGAAATCAAGACAAGGTTAAAGTCTTGATGGCAGGAATCTGGGTACTCGTGTGAAAAGATTAACTAGAGATCACACATCTGTACTTGAGGCATACATCTTATGATCTATTTTCAGCTACAACACTTGTATACAACACAAGGTATAATAAAGCACTCATTTCCTAAGATTTAACCTAGACCACAATTCAAAGACTTTTAACTCAAAATCACAACATATAACTTTGTAGATTTTGACCTAAAGGTTTAAAAAAACTAATTTTGTATTTTTATGAACTTCTTATGAAAATCTATGAAATGTAGAAGTTCACTAATTTGAAATAAAGAAAGTTCCGGAAATTTTATAAAGAACACCCTAGAACTTTTTAAATTAAAGCAATTAAGTCCCTGGTCCGGAAAAACAGATAATAGGAAGTTAACGGCGATATTCCGGCAAAGGAGTCGCCGGCATTAGGAAGATTTAGTAAATCAGGGAAAACCTTGGGGTAACCTTGGTTATGAAGGAGAACATGCGGAAAGTGAATTCCCGTGGCGACAGGATCGGCGAAGAGAAAAGCTCGACGATGACGAGACTCCGTGGATGACGAAGGAGTTTGCCGGTAATGGTTGTAGTGGGTGGAAGATGACTGAAAGAGTAGTCTCCGTGGTGACTCGTGGTGATGGCGGTTGAGTGATCCATGAGGGTAAGAACTGTTGGATGTCGTGGATCATGGGACGAGACGATGGAGCCGAACGGGTTCGCTATACCGACTTTTCCACGAACCCTAGGGTTTTCCTGCTCACGAGATGAGCCAGCCACCGGTAGAACGTTTCCGGTCGCACTCGCGAACGCGCCGGTTCAGTTCCGCTCGGTCCTCTGGGTCCTGCAACTTCGCCGTCCCCTCCACTTGTTGCGACGCCCTCCGGTTTGACCTACCACCGCCGCCAGTCTTGCGTTGCACGTCAAACCCGTGTCGCGTTGCTCCTGCCTCGACTTCCATATAGATGAAGGAAGCTCGTCGTGCCTGGCTGCACCGCATCTCCTACGAGCTTGTCACGCCCGACCACTGCCTTCGCTCCACGGCTTCTCTTTTCGATTTGCCACGCCATAATCACACCTTGACCTTCACGAGGACTGTGGTCTACCAGTATTAGGGCCGTGCCTTCCGCTGCGTTTTCCTCGACGGCCTCTAATGTCCATCACGCGCGACCCTCCTGCACACCAACTCGGTCGCGGCCTGAGCTCACCCAGCGGGAACACCGTTATGCGCTGCACGCCGCCGCTCTGCACGTCGTTGCCCTGCATAGCTCTTCCTCCTTGCGTTGTTGGTCACGCGCTCGCTTCGGCCTTGCCGTGGCTTAGCTGCGCGCTGCTCTGCTCTACTGCCACTTTCTCGGGGAAAGGTGGCTCTGGTCATCGCTGGCCCCGAGCTTCGCACACCGCCGACAGTTGCGCCCCGGGCTCACCCAACCTGCACGCCGCAGCTCCCGCGTTGCTGGCCCGTTCTAGCATCTGTGCCGCGCTCTATTCTGCCGCGCACGCGTTGCTCCACCCTCGCGCTTAGGCCACTCCGCGCGCTACTGCTTGCTCCGGCTACTCGCCTCCGTGCGAGTGCGGGTCCCGCACCTGCCGCGCTCGCGCGCGTCCCGCACGCCTAGCCTGCCTCTGCATCCGAGCCAGCGCGCTCCCGTTCCAGTGCTGCGCACGCTTACACCGCCTGCACAGCCGGCCCTACTCTAGCGCCTGCCCTCCAGCGTGCCCACTAGCACTGCATCGTGCCCCCCCTTCCTGCGCTCACTCGGGCCGCCGCTTCCGCGCGCCTCCGCTCACCCGCGTGCACGCACTGCGCCAGCGCCCCATCGCTTGCTCCGCCTGGATCCGCTGCGCCTGGCTGAGCCGTTGCCGCGCCCGAAGCCGCCTCGCTCGCCTCAGCGCCCCGCGCCTGCCCAGCACCTGCGCCGGGCCCGCCAGTCGAGCCGCGCTGTCGCGCGCCGCTCCGATTCCCGCGCAGCGCCCACGCCTGCGCGCCTCCCGTGCGCATCTGAGCCGCTCAGGGCCGCGCACTCGCCCGCCTGCGCACGCCTGAACCGAGCCGCTCGCCTTCAGCGCTGCCCAGCGCCTGCTGCTGCCGTTAGCTGCTACTGCCTGTGCTGAGGAGAGAAAGGGGAAAAGCAAGGAGAGAAAGAAGATGCAGCCGCTAGTGGAGGAAGAAAAGAAGTGTTTTGATGCTGCTGCTGCCGGTGGGAAAGAAGATAAGGGCGCTAGGGATAAGAGAACAGAGGAGAAGAGGAAAAGAGATTTCCCAAGGACTTATGCGCGATTTCAGAAAACTGCAGGGGCTCGTTTGTAAAGCAAAATTTCCCATTGATTCAAAACCCTAATGAAGAAATGCCCAAAATGAAAGTTGAGAGTTTTTCAAACTCTACAACATTGCTTTAGGGCCCAAGTTCAAAAACTCAAAATTTACATTTTTACACGTGAATCTTTGAACAAAAGTCGGATTTGAATTGCTTTTGTCCTAAAGAATGAAACTTTATAAAATTCAGGATCTAAATGCAAGCATTTATGACATGTCATGATGACGGGATAGACACGTCATAATGATTGGATAGACATATCATAATGACTTGCACTTTTACACTTTAGTCCTGAGTAATTTTGAAAGTTACTTTTGTAAATCAAATACTTACGTAAAAGGACTTATACTTTTATAAAATTACATAAACACCCTTATTTTTACCATTTTACCCAAAATTTTTACACACTTCAACACACACATTTCTAATACAACTCTTTGGATAAAGATATATTTTTACAAGATATAAAATAAGAAAAACATATTTGCAAAACTACCCTTCACTCATTTTGAGATTACCTCCCATCCAAATACATTTTGCAAAAACAACCCTAGTTTTTCTGTAATTACAAAAATACCCTTTTTATTTGCACTTTAAATTTTCAAAAGCTTCACACAAACACACACAAGCTTTACACTCACAAGCACATACTTCACACTAACAAATATATGTCTAGCATTACAAGTATATGAACTGTCACAGCCTTCCCCCCTAAAAAGAATCTCGTCCCGAGATTCGGATGAAAGACTCTTAAGGGAAGAGAAGCAAATCACCCATCAAAAATAGCAGGAAACAATCACACCAGAGAAGTAAAAGTCATTGGAGTATGACGAGATAGGTATGACGAGAGCATAGATAGATTGTTCATGGATGAGTTTGAAAAGAGAAGAGAGAGAAAGGTGATCAAGTTCCCATTGAGCTAAGATCACAACATGAGGACGATAAATGTCGGCGACATTCATCACAAAACTTAGGGATAGCAAGTGAGAATAGCACAAGAGACTGATAAGTGATGTTTGAAATATTCCTGCTCAGAGTTTATTATCTGAATGATTTAGATGATGTTGATTGCAAAACATGCCTATTTATACTGATGCAATCAAGTGATAATGATAAAATGCTCCGATTCAGAGTGCAATGCCCGTTATATAACCATGAACATGATGCACTGCTGAGATGTATGATTACAATGATGGTGCAACATGAGGATGAGGGCTCCCATGCATGACCGAGATGATGCATATGACACAATGCAATTACCATGATGTTGATCAAATGATGCATACACTATGATGCAAGGATGATGATACTTGCCATGTATGCACGTATGAAATGCATGAAGTATGATGCATATCTTCATAAGTTGATGATGCATATGACTCGCACTCTACAACCGTTCTCTCGTAACTAACACCTGGGTAGTCCTATATCCTTAAGCGAAGATCAAAAGTTAGGACACTAGTAAGGTTGCATAAGAAGAGATTGCAGTGGGGTTACGTCACATGTACCTAGTCACCAGTGCGCTCCTAATGGTTCAATCATGTGACTGCAGTGCACATGAGGCCTTAGGTTCCGACACGGCATCATGGTCATGTGATTAAACACCACCACAAAAGAGGAATAGCAACCCTATAGTGCCAACAACAGCAAGAAAGACTTAGGAAACCGAAGACAACCCAAAGTTGTACTGGAGGCACACCCGTTAGTCAGTCTACGGATTTTCGATGACGATGCAACACCATGCACTGACCAAAGGTGGTATATGTTATGATACATGACTTTTGTTGGAAGAATTGTATTCAAAAAGTAATTATTGCCATAAATCCTTTTTGATGTATCCAAAATCATCTGATCAAAAATCAAAGGTACAAATTTTCGGATGTTGTAACCAGAATAGCCAACAAGATAAGGTACAACATCAGGAGAGGATAGATGGATCACTAAATGATGAATTGAAGGATTTGATGATAGTTATCAAGGTTTAACCATCAAAGGAGAAGTTCAATGGTTCTGCCAAAACAGATTTAAAGCAAAATCAAGGATTTGATTTGGCTGTTAAGCTAAGATCGGTGATAGGGTTCAAACATAACCCAATTCACTTGATTCACAAAAGATCTTCTCAACTCCAGGTTAGCCTAGCAGATTACGTTGGTTCCTACAGCACAAAGTCTAGATGGGCATTCAGATACAAGCAACATATTTTAACTCAACAATGTAACAAGCAAGGCAATCAAACCATCCAAGATAACATGATGCATGCACGTTCTACACATCCTCACAAACAAAAATAACTGCCAAGTAATCTTGGTCTTACGTAGTTAAGTACGGTGGCATCATATAAATACGTCTCTCCCTGTAATATCTAGTCGATAATCCTAACCGTTCAGAACCTATCGAATCGTGGTTAGCATACCTGCAGAAAACACAGTATGTATATACTGAACCTTTCATGCCAGCATGTCATGAAAGCGTTCTCAAATATTACTGTTCACTATAGAAACAGCATCTGTATAATTACCGCCATACAGACAACATTAACATACGTCGTGAAAACAACGTATTCACGGGGGTACCGCAAAATGCGGGGTGTTGCTGTTCATACCCCGTACCTAACTATATACTCCCAATGTAGTCAACCGAAGTTGGTACATTGGCAGCATCTCAAATAGGCCACTGCTTGAGAAACAGCGTTCGGTTTGCATCACCGACGGGAAGGCTAACTCCCCAGTTAGCTGAGGATCCTTACCTCCTTACCTCATCATCGAAGGTGTCGTTACAGAATGTAAGGTTGAGTTGTGCATGAATTTAAGTTTTGAACGAAAAGTAATGTTGGTAGTTAGGGTTATATATATATTATAGCCACCTCTAATTCTCTTAAATATCACCCTAGGGCTTTACGTACTAAGCATAATCCTTAACGAATCCAACGCGGCTTTGCCAAATATTTTGTTGGTCAAACTTTTATACTAAAAGCATTTTTAAGGTAAAATGTATCTCCAGAGTAACCTTATAGCTCTGATACCAGCTGTGGCAGAACCAACCTCAATTATACCGGCTCAAGTACGCGAGTCCACTCCCAAGGGCTCCAACGTGCTTCAGACGGTATAATCCCTTCGCCTGTCGGGTAACGTCCCGATAAACCACCGATACACAGGATCAAATAAGGTTACCTCACACGAAGGTGAGTCCAGAGATACAGTCACCATCACATTTTACATCACAAGGAAATTACTTTACAAGAGTTTTTAAAAGCAATACGAAGTTCCAAATTTAGAAAAGTTATTACAAACTGTTAGAGTTATGGTTTTTAGCAGCGAAAAACATACGCGATGATTTACGACACGTCGTCAAGATGAATGTCATGCTAAGCCCGGGCACGACATCACTCGGCATCATCAGCATTGGCCGGGGACGGATCCCATTCCACGGACCAATCATCTGGAAGAGCATAGGGCCAAGGCAGGGAAAGAGTAGGGTCTTCAAGGACATCACCTGAAAAACATATAACTAGCAAGGCTGAGTATACTAATACTCGGCAAGGCTTACCCGTCTCATGGTATACTTAGCCATGTAGCTAGACTTATGAAAGCTTGTAATGGCTCTGGGTTGAGTTTCAGCTGAAAAGCAGCAAAGAGTAGATCCTTAATTTCAACTTTTAGCTTTCAGGTTCTAGTTGATTATCCCTTCTAGGTAAGCACCTATAACTACTCAAGCATGGTAAAATCTTTAACCAAACATCATCTTGATAAACATAACATTGCTCTTGTTACTCTATGTGACAAAGGGATCAAGCAGTCTCAATCTTCGTGAGAAGCGGATGATTCTGAATCGAATTTCCAACCTTGCAAGGTAAACCTAACTCACACGCTTTGAACACCAAAGGGTCATTCCGAAGCAACCGTTTGCCTTTCATTCCGACTCATGGACAGGTCCACCACAAGCGACTGCAGGACCATACGCACTTCCAAAGTGCAGGACATAGTCTGTAGCGCGACTACAAAACCCGTATTCCTGGTTGCCCTTGCAACACGTATTCCCACACATCAAATCAAGTAACCAAAAGAACCAAATACATGTGGTGGGAGGTATGTCCACTCCTCGGGCCGATTGGCTACTAGGCTTACCACTTACCCATAACTCACGGCATGTGGTTAGTACTTTCAAACGCTTAACCCCGATCACCACACACTGCGACCTTATCAAAATTTTAACAACACAGACGGGGTATCATTCCCTTTTAAGATATTGCACATAACCCCGTCCATCATCCTTATAGTGGTAATAGGAATGTAAGCATTACAACTCCTATATCGTGCGAGTGACAGGAAATCACCCGACTTCTACCGGTCCTATTAGCATAGCAGCTATTCGATATGAACTCAGGTGCAATACATAGGTTCCTGGGATTCATGCATCTAGGGTTTCATCTCAACTCTTAGACTTAATGCAAGGTATAATATAAGTATAAGATTGCATAATGTAGTAATTTGAAATACTGGGTTATGCACCGGGGCTTGCCTTTACTGGTGGGGCTGAAGTTAGAAATGTCAATATCTTCCGAACTTTGGTTCGGGGCTTGCGATATTCCTTGGTGACGTTCATTTGGTCTTCAGGAACATCCTCTGCAGACTCCTGGGAGATCTTGTAGGTACCGTTGCTGAAGTAGTCGTATCTACATGTAATGCAACATTATATTCAAGTGTGCACACAAAACTATTTTATTTCATAACAAAGTTGCAATTCAACATTCATTTAACAGGTTACTCACATAACAATCAAAAAGATCTGAAACTAAACTTAGGTAAAGCTATAGGGAGACAACTAATTAGAATCAGCTACTTGTTGAGGGTTACAACAGAGCTGATTGGAAACAACGAGGGTTTAGCCGATAGATATGCTTTGGTCATGCCTAATAGAGGCGTGTCTACTGTGCGATCTTACTGATCGAGGGTTGTGTACTTTGGTCTGGGTAGTGGATTGATAGGTGCATCGGTTTCCTGATTGATCGATGAAAACACCGATCACTTTAGCAGAGGAATAATTCCTAAAACAGTTGTGTCTTGACTGAGATGTGCTTAAGTGTTATCCTAGGTAACTAAGTGTGGTTGTATCGGTTCGATTACGTCAGCACAACAATTGAGTGACGTACAACCGATTGGAGTGTGGTTGAGGATATGTGACCGATAGATATATAGCCGATCTCTCAGTCGATAAATCGGCTGATAGAAGTGTGTGGATAAGGATGGGGAAAACTACGGATTGATTGGCTATATTTGACCGATATGGGAAAACAACTAGAATCAGCTTGGATCGGCCGATAGCAAGAACCTTAAGATCATGTGTGTATCTCCGATACATCGACTATATGCAGCCGCTGTAGAACAGAACAAAAGAATTGTATCGGCAGTAGCCGATCTCAGAAAGATAACAACCGTACCAGCTAACCAGCCGATGGTAGAAACATATCAAAAGAAATGTATCGGCTGACAGCTGCTACGCAGAGACATCACAGGCTTAAAGAAAACAGATGCTAAGTGGCTGGGTTGATAACCTGGCACTGAAGCATAGCTGTCGAGAAGTATTAGATAAGCAGCAGATACATACAAACTAATAGGGATCCTTTTACAAAAAGGATCTTAAGGAAACGGAAATCAAGACAAGGTTAAAGTCTTGATGGCAGGAATCTGGGTACTCGTGTGAAAAGATTAACTAGAGATCACACATCTGTACTTGAGGCATACATCTTATGATCTATTTTCAGCTACAACACATGTATACAACACAAGGTATAATAAAGCACTCATTTCCTAAGATTTAACCTAGACCACAATTCAAAGACTTTTAACTCAAAATCACAACATATAACTTTGTAGATTTTGACCTAAAGGTTTAAACAAAACTAATTTTGTATTTTTATGAACTTCTTATGAAAATCTATGAAATGTAGAAGTTCACTGATTTGAAATAAAGAAAGTTCTGGAAATTTTATAAAGAACACCCTAGAACTTTTTAAATTAAAGCAATTAAGTCCCTGGTCCGGGAAAACAGATAACAGGAAGTTAACGGCGATATTCCGGCAAAGGAGTCGCCGGCATTAGGAAGATTTAGTAAATCAGGGAAAACCTTGGGGTAGCCTTGGTTATGAAGGAGAACACGCGGAAAGTGAATTCCCGTGGTGACAGGATCGGCGAAGAGAAAAGCTCGACGATGACGAGACTCCGTGGATGACGAAGGAGTTTGCCGGGAATGGTTGTAGTGGGTGGAAGATGACCGAAAGAGTAGTCTCCGTGGTGACTCGTGGTGATGGCGGTTGAGTGATCCACGAGGGTAAGAACTGTTGGATGTCATGGATCATGGGACGGGACGATGGAGCCGAACGGGTTCGCTATACCGACTTTTCCGCGAACCCTAGGGTTTTCCTGCTCACGAGCTGAGCCGGCCACCGGTAGAACGTTTCCGCTCGCACTCGCGAACGCGCCGGTTCAGTTCCGCTCGGTCCTCTGGGTCCTGCAACTTCGCCGTCCCCTCCACTTGTTGCGACGCCCTCCGGTTTGACCTACCACTGCCGCCAGTCTTGCGTTGCACGTCAAACCCGTGTTGCGTTGCTCCCGCCTCGACTTCCGTATAGATGAAGGAAGCTCGTCGTGCCTGGCTGCACAGCATCTCCTCCGAGCTTGTCACGCCCGACCACTGCCTTCGCTCCGCGGCTTCTCTTTCCGATTCGCCACACCATACTCACACCTTCGCCTTCGCGAGGACTGTGGTCTACCTGTATTAGGGCCGTGCCTTCCGCTGCGTTTTCCTCGACGGCCTCTAATGTCCATCACGCGCGACCCTCCTGCACACCAACTTGGTCGCGGCCTGAGCTCGCCCAGCGGGAACACCGTCATGCGCTGCACGCCACCGCTCTGCACGTCGTTGCCCTACATAGCTCTTCCTCCTTCCGTTGTTGGTCACGCGCTCGCTTCAGCCTTGCCGTGCCTTAGCTGCGCGCTGCTTTGCTCTACTGCCGTTTGCTCGGGAAAGGTGGCTCTGGTCATCGCTGGCCCTGAGCTTCGCACACCGCCGACAGTTGCGCCCCGGGCTCACCCAACCTGCACGCCGCAGCTCCCGTGTTGCCGGCCCGTTCTAGCATCTGTGCCGCACTCTGTTCTGCCGCGCACGCGTTGCTCCACCTGCGCGCTTAGGCCACTCCGCGCGCTACTGCTTGCTCCGGCTGCTCGCCTTCGCGCAAGTGCGGGTCCCGCACCTGCTGCGCTCGCGCGCGTCCCGCACGCCTGGCCTGCCTCTGCATCCGAGCCAGCGCGCTCCCGTTCCAGCGCTGCGCACGCTTACACCGCCTGCACAGTCGGCCCCACTCTAGCGCCTGCCCTCGAGCGTGCCCACCAGCACTACATCTTGCCCCCCCCCCCCGTTCCTGCGCTCACTCGGGCCACCGCTTCCGCGCGCCTCCGCTCACCCGCGTGCACGCACTGCGCCAGCGCCCCATCGCCTGCTCCGCCTGGATCTGCTGCGCCTGGCTGAGCCGTTGCCGTGCCCGAAGCCGCCTCGCTCGCCTCAGCGCCCCGCGCCCGCCCAGCACCTGCGCCGGGCCCGCCAGCCGAGCCGCGCTGTCGCGCGCCGCTCCGATTCCCTCGCAACGCCCATGCCTGCGCGCCTCCCGTGCGCATCCGAGCGGCTCAGGGCTGCGCGCTCGCCCGCCTGCGCACGCCCGAACCGAGCCGCTCGCCTTCAGCGCTGCCCAGCGCCTGCTGCCGCCGTGAGTTGCTACTGCCTGTGCTGAGGAGAGAAAGGGGAAAAGCAGGGAGATGAAGAAGATGCAGCCGCTAGTGGAGGAAGAAAAGAAGTGTTTTGATGCTGCTGCTGCCGGTGGGAAAGAAGATAAGGGCGCCAGGGATAAGAGAACAGAGGAGAAGGGGGAAAGAGATTTCCCAAGGACTTATGCGCGATTTCAGAAAACTGCAGGGGCTCGTTTGTAAAGTAAAATTTCCCGTTGATTCAAAACCCTAATGAAGAAATGCCCAAAATGAAAGTTGAGAGTTTTTCAAACTCTACAACATTGCTTTAGGGCCCAAGTTAAAAAATGATGCGATCCTGTTTGGGTTTGTTCCTGATCTTTCGGCGAGAGGTGGGGGATAACTCGATTGATGGAGAAGACGACGTTCACGGCCCGACTACAGCCTTCCAAGGACGCTGCGCCTTAGCAACCGATACACCACCTCCAATGGTTGCCGCGATCTTGTGGAGCGCGACACCCGGCCACTAGGGCACTCGTCCTGCAAGCAATCAAAGAACTAGCAAGAACAAGTAGAACAAGTACTCAATTTACGAGATGAAATTGGAAGTCTCAAACTGATTCTCAAATCTGGTGGGGTTCCGAAAACAATCAAACGGGCGGTTGATTCAACACGCGCGCTGAAAGGCGGCAGCAATGGCTAACTCGACTAAAACAAAACCCAAGTATTCTAGATGGCGGCTAATGGATATAAATATGGGGAAGGATGACCCAAGACGTGCTGGAGTCGTGCTCCAACCCTAGGACGCGTCCGTATTGGACTCAACGTAATACACGGCCCATTGGGCCAAAACAAGGTGTCGCAGCACCCTGGACAGAAAGAGGTCCGTGTAACAAAAAGACGATTGCAGCCGACTCAAAATAGATATGGATATGAGCCCGGATTCGTTTGAAAGTAGACTTGATAGGCTTTCCATGAAGTACTTAAACGCCCAAAACGGAGTCCGTATGAAGTCGCAAAGGTCGTCACAAGTTGTTGCTGTCCTGCAGCCCGAAACCAGCCCGCACGATCTGTCTCCCCTTTTGATCCTCCCCATCATTCCTAAGCAAAACAAGAGCACACGTGTCTCCATTGTCTAAGTCTAATGGACAGGAAGTTAAGAATGAACTTACTTGATGGTTGAGTTGGCGAGCACGAGCGCGAGTCATAGGACCAAGGGTTGTTGGTGTTGGTGTGGGTGTATCGATGCTGTTGATGTCCTCATCATCCTCCCCTTCTTGCATTTGAGTCGTCCTCGACTCAACCTCATTGTCTTCTCCCACATATGGCTTTAAATCTGCAATGTTAAATGTGGGACTAACCCCAAAATTTGCAGGTAGATCAAGCTTATATGCATTCTCATTAACTTTTTCTAACACTTTAAATGGTCCATCAGCCCTAGGCATCAATTTAGATTTTCGCAATGCAGGGAACCGCTCTTTTCTTAAGTGCAACCAAACCAAATCTCCAGGTTCAAAATTCAATTGCCAAACCTTTATCACCAGCAAGCTTATACTTAGCATTCATGCGCTCTATGTTTTCTTTAGTTGTTTCATGCAACTTCAACATCAATTCAGAACGTTGCTTAGCATCAAAATTCATTTTTTCAGAAGTTGGCAAAGGCATTAAATCAATAGGAGCACGAGGCAACAAACCATAAACAATCTCAAAAGGGCACATCTTAGTAGTAGAATGCAGCGAGCGATTATAAGCAAATTCAACATGAGGCAAACATTCTTCCCACATCTTAAGATTCGTTTTCAAAACAGCCCTTAACAGTGTAGACAAAGTTCTATTCACAACTTCAGTTTGACCATCAGTTTGGGGATGGCAAGTGGTAGAAAATAAAAGCTTAGTCCCCAATTTATGCCACAAAGTTCTCCAAAAATGACTAAGAAATTTAGCATCACGATCAGAAACTATTGTATTTGGCACACCATGCAAGCGAACAACTTCCCGAAAGAACAAATCAGCAATATGAACAGCATCATCGGTTTTATGACAAGGTATGAAATGCGCCATTTTAGAAAATCGATCCACAACCACAAAAATACTATCGCGTCCCTTCCTAGTTCTAGGCAATCCCAACACGAAATCCATAGAAATATCTTCCCAAGGAACACTAGGAACAGATAAAGGCATATACAAACTATGTGGATTTAATCATGACTTAGCTTTTTGACATGTAGTGCAGCGCGCAACATATCGCTCCACGTCTCTCCTCATTCTTGGCCAAAAGAAATGACCAGCAAGTATGTCTTCCGTCTTCTTTGCTCCAAAATGCCCCATCAGACCACCTCCATGCGCTTCCTGTATCAACAACAAACGAACGGAACCAGCTGGAATGCATAGTTTGTTAGCTCTAAACACAAACCCCTCGTTGACAATGAATTTGTTCCATGCTTTGCCATCCTTACAATGCAGCAAGACACCCTTAAAATCAGCATCACGCTCATATTGTGTTTTAATTGTATCCAAACCAAAAATCTTGTAATCAAGTTGTGTCAACAAAGTATATCGCCTAGACAAAGCATCAGCAATGACATTCTCATTCCCTTTCTTGTGTTTAATGACATAAGGAAAAGATTCAATAAATTCAACCCACTTAGCATGTCTACGGTTCAGTTTTGATTGACTACGAATATGTTTCAAGATTCATGATCAGAATGTATAACAAACTCTTTGGGCCACAAATAATGCTGTCATGTTTCTAAAGTTCGCACAAGAGCATACAATTCCTTATCATAAGTGGAATAATTCAAAACAGGCCCACTTAATTTCTCACTAAAATACGCAACGGGTTTTCCTTCTTGTAACAAAACACCACCCAATCCAATACCACTAGCATCACATTCAAGCTCAAAAGTCTTATTAAAATTAGGAAGTTGTAGGAGAGGTGCATGTGTCAACTTATCTTTCAACATGGTGAATGCATTTTCTTGTGTGGTGCCCCAAGAAAAAGGCACTCCCTTCTTCGTAAGCTCATTCAATGGTGCAGCAATGGTGCTGAAATCCTTCACGAAACGACGATAGAATCCAGCAAGTCCTAGAAAACTCCGCACCTGTGTGATGGTTTTGGGAACAGGCCATCCCTGAATAGCTTCCACCTTGGCTTGATCAACTTCAATTCCCTGCGGAGTGACAACATAGCCAAGAAAAGATACTCGATCTGTGCAAAAGGTGCACTTCTCAAGGTTACCAAATAAACGTGCATCACGTAATGCATTAAAAACAGCACGTAAATGATCAAGATGTTCCTCCATGAATTTGCTATAAATCAATATATCATCAAAGTAGACAATAACAAATTTCCCAATAAAAGCACGCAGAACCTCGTTCATTAATCTCATGAAAGTACTAGGTGCATTTGTTAACCCAAAAGGCATGACTAGCCACTCATATAACCCGAACTTAGTTTTGAAAGCAGTTTTCCATTCATCTCCCAATTTCATACGAATCTGGTGGTACCCACTACGCAGATCAACTTTAGAAAACATAATGGCGCCACTCAGTTCATCAAGCATATCATCCAAACGGGGAATAGGATGTCGATATCGAATTGTGATGTTATTAATAGCTCTACAATCGACACACATGCGCCACGTTCCATCTTTCTTAGGCACTAAAATAACCGGAACAGCACAAGGACTAAGGGACTCACGTACATAACCTTTGTCGAGTAGTTCTTGCACTTGTCGCTGAATCTCTTTCGTTTCTTCTGGATTGGTTCTGTACGGCGCACGGTTGGGCAACGATGCACCTGGAATTAGATCAATTTGGTGCTCAATCCCTCGTATTGGTGGCAGCCCCGCTGGAATTTCACTTGGAAACACATCAGAATACTCCTGCAAAATGTTAGCAATAGCAGGGGGCAAAGAGTGCTGCGTATCGTGAATGGAAATCAAAACATCTTTGCACACCAAAGCGTATGCAACAGAAGTGGAAGAATTCAACTCATTAAGATCAGATTTAGTCGCAAACAAGCATTTTCCCTTCAAAGTTATCTCATTTTTCTTATCCTGAATAGATTTATCGTTGTTTTTGTTCTCACTTTTAGCATTATCCTGAGATTTATTCTTCCTAGCTCTAGCCAGATCATCTTGCACAATAGCTTCAGGGGACATAGGATGCAAAACAATTTTCTTATCATGGAACAAGAAAGAGTATTGATTTGATCTACCATGATGCATAGAATCTCTATCAAATTGCCAAGGTCTACCTAGCAGGATATGACATGCTTGCATAGGTACAACATCGCATTCAACTACATCCTTATAGGATCCAATGGAAAAGTTGATTCGCACAAGTCTAGTTACCTTTGCCTTACCACTGTTGTTTAGCCACTGAATGTAATATGGATGTGGGTGTGGCTTGGTAGTAAGCGCAAGCTTCTCCACCAGGTCGCTGCTGGCCAAGTTGTTGCAGCTCCCACCATCAATGATCACGCGACACGAATGCTCCTTAACTACACACCTTGTCTGAAATAAGATGTGCCGCTGGTTTTGCTCCGCCGTCTCCATTTGAGTGCTAAGCACACGCTGCACAATGAGGCTCTCGTAGCTCTCAGCGTCACCGGCATCAATATGTTCTTCTGGGTGTTGTTCACTACCTACACGGTCAGTCGCAAGCAAAGCAAGTGTATCATCATCGAAATCACTAGCGGAAGAATACTCACCATCATCTCGAATGACCATAACACGCTTGCTTGGGCAGTCACGCATCACATGACCAAATCCCTTGCATCGGTGACACTGAACGTCCCTTGTCCTCCCTGTGGATGCAACAGATGAAGTCGTAGCAGCAGGCTTTTGGTTCGTCTTTGTCGCTGAATTAGCAACGGTAGCACGAGTCTTGTCACTGGAAGTAGAAGGTGCTGCCAGCCTCGGTGATGTGGATGACGCAGGAGCATGTGTTGTCGAAGTAGTACCGGTACGTGGCTGCCATGAAGTAGTCTTTCCTGCAGAAAAGTTAGACTTGGTGCTAGCACGCTGTCCCTGTACTTGCCTTTCAGCTTTACAAGCAAGTTGAAACAAACGGGTGATGTTATTGTAATCTTTATAATCAAGGATGTCCTGAATCTCACGATTTAACCCTCCCAAAAATCTAGCCACAGCGGGTTCCTCATCCTCATCTATGTTACAACGCAACATACCCATTTGTAACTCCTGATAATATTCTTCTACACTTTTAGCGCCCTGTCTCAATTGTTGCAACTTATTTAACATGTCACGTGCATAGTAAGACGGAACAAACCTAGTCCGCATGAGCCGTTTCAAGGCATCCCAAGTGCGTGGTACGTTATTAGGGTGTTTCTTAGCATGTTCCATCCACCAAACAGATGCAAAATCAGTAAATTCACTAGTAGCAGCCCTAACATGAGGGTTCTCAGGAAATTCATGGCATGCAAACTTTTGATCAACAGCAAGCTCCCAAGTAATGTATGCATCAGGATCATATTTACCATCAAAAGGAGGGATCTTAAATTTAATCTTACTAAAAGCATCATCGTTGCGTACCTCACGTCGATGGCGGCCTTCCATACCTCGATGATTATGACGTAGTCGTCGTGATCACGATCATCAACCTCAGTGTCAGCGGAGTACTCGTCGTTCTCACCCGAACCATGTTCATTACCATGGCTGTTCTCTCGATGTTGGTTGTTGTTACTACCAGCCATGAGGTCGTCAAAACGCCTCAATAGAGCAGCAAGGCTGGTGTCCACTCGACCAAGCTTAGTGTTGGTGTCAATCTGTGCGAGCTCCAATTGCCCAAGCTTCTCATTCGTTGTCTGCAAATCTTCATCAAGCGCGTCCGTGTGCAGCTTCACTTTTCTTACAAAATGTTGTATGATGCCCCTAGTGCGAGGGGAGTGCTGCCTGTCATCGTCCTCCCTGGACCCTGCCATGGTATACACACAAGAGCAAACAGAGGACAAGTGAAGAACAAATCCCTACAGCTAATAGGGTGTGGCTACTGCAAGGCACTCACTCACAACCTATTGCACAAGCTCTTACCAGTTCTTACCTTGCTGCAAGGAAGGGTCAGCAACCAACAAGTCACGCACCTGGAAGGAAGTGTATCGGTACCGCAGCAGCAACACCTATCAAGCCCTAGTCGGATATGTGGAGCTATAGGTGGGCTGAGAGTAATGAACAAGGAAGTACTAGCACCACGTTAGTTAATAAAAGCAAGCTGAGTAATCGTTCAACGGTGGTACTATGCTGGTCCTAGCCTAGACCGTGCTAGAGACGCGAGCCTAGACACAAATGAAACACAAAAGCACTCACCGAAGACAACGATAAAAGACGCGATCAGCCCTCTTTTCTTCTTCTTCTTTTTTTTTCTTCTTTCTTTTTTTTCTTCTCTTTTTTTCTTTTCAGGGTGACTTCAAACCCTGATTATATGAACAAAGGAAGCCAAAAGAACAAATCACCTCACACTTTTTTTTTGGAGAGCAGGGGTATAACGGTAATTCGGATGGTTCTGGTGGTTCCGGATGTGCAGCACGAGATGAAGGAAATAATTGGCGTATATATATAACAGCACTGCAAACTCTTAGAACAGATATAGATTCCAATTCGGACTTTGCAACTGACTCGGATTTGCAGCAACTACTGGATTTCAATTCAGACTTTGCAACTGAACAGAGTTCGTGATCAAACCTACTCGGACTAAACAATCTGAAGAGGGTATAAGATGAAGTGCAATTGTGACGGAGCGTGACAAGAACTCGAAACTCTAAAGGACTACAACTAAGACCAGCAATTCGACACAAACCGATGCAACCGAAGACTCAACAAGCCCTAACTAAGTCGTACTAGAAAAGGCTCAAAGGGTCTATAGGATTGCGGGAATAGAAACTAATCTACTATTTTTTTGGGTTTTTTGGACTATAGGAAAAATAAAACAACGAAGGATTGGAGATCTCTCACCGATAAACCTGGCTCTGATACCAACTGATGCGATCCCGTTAGGGTTTGTTCCTGATCTTTCGGCGAGAGGTGGGGGATAACTCGATTGATGGAGAAGACAACGTTCACGGGCCGACTACAGCCTTCCAAGGACGCTGCGCCGTAGCAACCGATACACCACCTCCAATGGTTGCCGCGATCTTGTGGAGCGCGACACCCGGCCACTAGAGCACTCGTCCTGCAAGCAATCGAAGAACTAGCAAGAACAAGTAGAACAAGTACTCAATTTACGAGATGAAATTGGAAGTCTCAAACTGATTCTCAAATCTGGTGGGGTTCCGAAAACAATCAAACGGGCGGTTGATTCAACACGCGCGCTGAAAGGCGGCAGCAATGGCTAACTCGACTAAAACAAAACCCAAGTATTCTAGATGGCGGCTAATGGATATAAATATGGGGAAGGATGACCCAAGACGTGCTGGAGTCGTGCTCCAACCCTAGGACGCGTCCGTATTGGACTCAACGTAATACACGGCCCATTGGGCCAAAACAAGGTGTCGCAGCACCCTGGACAGAAAGAGGTCCGTGTAACAAAAAGACGATTGCAGCCGACTCAAAATAGATATGGATATGAGCCCAGATTCGTTTGAAAGTAGACTTGATAGGCTTTCCATGAAGTACTTAAACGCCCAAAACGGAGTCCGTATGAAGTCGCAAAGGTCGTCACAAGTTGTTGCTGTCCTGCAGCCCGAAACCAGCCCGCACAATCTGTCTCCCCTTTTGATCCTCCCCATCATTCCTAAGCAAAACAAGAGCACACGTGTCTCCATTGTCTAAGTCTAATGGACAGGAAGTTAAGAATGAACTTACTTGATGGTTGAGTTGGCGAGCACGAGCGCGAGTCATAGGACCAAGGGTTGTTGGTGTTGGTGTGGGTGTATCGATGCTGTTGATGTCCTCATCAAAAAACTCAAAATTTACATTTTTACACGTGAATCTTTGAACAAAAGTCGGATTTGAATTGCTTTTGTCCTAAAGAATGAAACTTTATAAAATTCAGGACCTAAATGCAAGCATTTATGACATGTCATGATGACGGGATAGACACGTCATAATGATTGGATAGACATGTCATGATGACTTGCACTTTTAAACTTTAGTCCTGAGTAATTTTGAAAGTTACTTTTGTAAATCAAATACTTACGTAAAAGGACTTATACTTTTATAAAATTACATAAACACCCTTATTTTTACCATTTTACCCAAAATTTTTACACACTTCAACACACACATTTCTAATACAAATTTTTGGATAAAGATATATTTTTACAAGATATAAAATAAGAAAAACATATTTGCAAAACTACCCTTCACTCATTTTGAGATTACCTCCCATCCAAATACATTTTGCAAAAACAACCCTAGGTTTTTCTATAATTACAAAAATACCCTTTTTATTTGCAGTTTAAATTTTCAAAAGCTTCACACAAACACACACAAGCTTTACACTCACAAGCACATACTTCACACTAACAAATATATGTCTAGCATTACAAGTATATGAACTGTCACAAGATTCACCGACCATGAGCCTACTATTCTCTATCTTCCACAACGGGAGTGCAATAACTCCTGTGCCTATACTATAGAAGGGATCAAATTAAAGGACATTCCTATTATCTATGAGTATCCAGACGTCTTTCCAAATGATTTGCCTAGAATGCCCCCGGACCAGGATATTGAATTTATCATAGAACTCCAACCCGGCACAGCCCCCATATCTAAGAGACCCTATCGTATGCCACCCAATGAACTGGCCGAGTTAAAAATCCAACTCCAGGACCTCCTTGATAAGGGTTATATCCGTCCGAGTGCTTCACCATGGGGTTGTCCAGCCCTATTCGTGAAGAAAAAGGACAACAGCTTAAGGCTATGTGTAGATTATCACCCCCTCAATGCGGTGACCATCAAAAACAAGTATCCTCTGCCCCGCATTGACATTCTGTTCGATCAGTTAGCCGAAGCCAAGGTATTCTCTAAGATTAATCTTCGTTCCGGCTATCATCAAATCAAGATCAGGTCAAGTGACATTCCAAAAACAGCCTTTTCCACCAGATATGGACTCTACAAATATCTGGTTATGTCATTCGGTCTTACCAATGCCCCAGCATATTTCATGTATCTCATAAACTCTGTCTTCATGCAAGAACTTAACAAATTTGTTGTGGTCTTCATTGATGACATTCTGATCTACTCCAAGAATCCGGAAGATCATGCGAAACATCTCCATGTTGTTCTTCAAAAATTGAGAGACCACCACTTGTATGCCAAATTCTCTAAATGTGAGTTTTGGCTGGATACCGTGAAATTTCTAGGACATTCCATCTCCAGTAACGGTATATCCGTTGACCCTAGTAAGTACAAGAAGTGATGGATTGGAAACCTCCAACATCAGTCCACCAGATCCGTAGTTTTCTTGGTCTCGCTGGCTATTATCGTCGTTTCATTCCTAACTTCTCAAAAATAGCCAAGCCTATGACTGAACGATTAAAGAAAGGAATTAAATTCTCCTGGGATCAGAAATGCGAAAATGCATTTCATACCGTCAGAGCAGATCTTACCACTGCCCTAGTTTTAGCTCAACCTGATGTCTCAAAACCTTTCGACATCTATTGTGATGCTTCGGGAATCGGACTTGGTTGTGTGCTTATGCAAGACAACCAAGTGATTGCTTATGCATCACGAGCACTCAGGACTCATGAATAGAACTATCCTACCTATGATCTTGAACTCGCAGCTGTTATCCATGCACTTAAGATCTGGAGACATCATCTAATGGGTACAAAGTGCCATATCTATACTGACCACAAAAGCCTCAAGTACCTCTTCACGCAAGCAGATCTAAATATGAGGCAAAGATGCTAGCTTGAACTTATCAAAGACTATGATATAGAAGTACACTATCATCCAGGCAAAGCCAACGTCATTGCAGATGCACTTAGTCGCAAGGCACATTGCTCTTGCTTGTCAGTAGAGACTTTCAATGAGACATTTTGTTGGGAGATGAGAAAGCTCAATCTTGAAATCATTCCTCAAGGCAGTCTAAATCATCTCTCAATTGAAGCAACACTTTGGGATAACATTGTTCTGGCACAACAGCGTAATAAAGGAGCCAGAATCATTAAACAGAAGTTGGCCCAAGAAGAAGGAAAGTACAAATGCTTTCGAGTAGATTCCGAAGGGATTCTATGGTTCAACGAGCGTATCGTCGTACCCAAGGACCATAAACTTCATAAGCAGATATTGGACAAGGCTCATCTGTCCAAATTTTCTATGCACCCTGGCAGTACCAAGATGTACGAGGATTTAAAACAGAACTTTTGGTGGACTCGTATGAAGCGAAAAATTGCAAAGTATGTCTCGGAGTGTGACATCTGTCAAAGAGTTAAAGCCAGTCATCTCAAAACTGCTGGTATTCTTCAACCTTTACCCATTCCTTCTTGGAAGTGGGAGGATATCAGTATGGACTTTATCATTGGCTTACCCAACACCTCTCAAAGACATGACTCCATTTGGGTAGTCGTTGATCGATTGACCAAAACTGCCCATTTCCTTCCCGTGCATACTACATAGAATGCCAAAAAGTATGCTGAGGTCTATATAGATCAAATCGTTCATCTTCATGGAGTGCCTAAGACGATCATTTCTGCTCGTGGAGCTCAATTCATCGCTCGATTCTGGGAGCAACTTCAATATGCTCTTGGAACTAAGTTAATCCGAAGCTCCGCCTATCACCCTCAAACAGACAGACAAACAGAAAGGATAAATCAGATTCTGGAAGATATGCTTAGAGCCTGTGTACTTCAGTATGACAAGAATTGGAACAAATGCTTATCATTGGCAGAATTTTCGTATAACAATGATTACCAGACAAGTCTCAAGATGGCTCCATTCGAAGCATTGTACGGTCGCCGATGCCGAACTCCTTTGAGTTGGTCACAAACCAGCGAACGTAAAATCTTTGGACCGGATCTTGTCACTGAAGCTGAAGAAAAGGTGAAGACTATTCAGAATAACCTCAAGGCCGCCCAATCTCGACAGAAAAGCTACGCTGACATACGAAGAAGACCATTACAGTTTCAAGTTTGAGACTTTGTATATCTTCGAGTATCTCCCACTCGAGATATTCAACAGTTCGCGTAAAAGGAAAACTTGCTCCTCAATATATCGGACCCTTTGAAATTCTCGAAATCTGTGGACCCATAGGTTACCATCTTCAACTTCCTCCTCAGTTAACGGCCATCTATGATATCTTCCATGTATCACAACTTAGGAAGTGCGTCAAAGTTCCTTCCGAGATCATCAATCCCCAAGCTATCAAAATTGAATCTGATCTAACCTATACAGAACATCCAATAAGAGTGCTAGACACTAAAGAAAGAAGCACTAGAAGAGAAACTATCAAGATGTTCAAAATGCTATGGCAGAACCAACCTGAATTATACCGGCTCAAGTACGCGAGTCCACTCTAGAGGGCTCCAACGTGCTTCAAACGGTATAATCCCTTGGCCTGTCGGGTAACGTCCCGATTAACCACCGATACACAGGATCAAATAAGGTTACCTCACACGAAGGTGAGTCCAGAGATACAATCACCATCACATTTTACATTACAGAGAAAATTTCATTACAAGGGTATCCAAAAGAGGTACGAAGTATCAAATTCAGAGAAAAGATTACAAACTGTTAAAACTATGGTTTTTAGCAGCGGAAAACATACGCGATGATTACAACTCGTCGATAAGACGGATGTCATGCTAAGCCCGAGCACGACATCGCTCGATATCACCAGTGCTGGCCGGGGACGGATCCCATTCCACGGACCAACCTTCTGAAAGAACACAGGACCAGGGCAAGGGAAGAGTAGGGTCTTCCAGACATTACCTGCAAAACATATAACTAGCAAGGCTGAGTATACTAATACTCAGCAAGGCTTACCCAGAATTGGGTATACTTAGCCCATAACTAGACTTATGAAAGCTTATAATGGTTCTGGGTTTAGTTTCAGCTGAAAAGCAACAAAGAGTAGATCCTTAATTTCAACTTTTACTTTTCAGGTTCTAGTTGATTATCCATTCTAGGTGAGCACCTATAACTACTCAAGCAAGGTAGAGCTCTTTATTTCAACCATCAGTATTACTCATCATTTAGTTGCTCTTGTTACTCTGTGTGATAAAGGGATCAAGCAGTCTCAATCTTCGTGAGAAGCGGACGATTCGAATCGAATTTAACCTTGCAAGGTAAACCTAACTCACACGCTTGGAACATCCAACATTTGCTCCGAAGCAACCGTTTGCCTTTCATTCCGACTCGTGGACAGGTCCACCACAAGCGACTGTAGGAACATACGCACATCACTCGTGCAGGACATACGTCTGTAGCGCGACTACAAAACCCGTATTCCTGGTTGCCCTTGCAACACGTATTTCCTCAGTCGAACATAAGTAACCAGAAGAAGCAATCGGGTGGTGGGAGGTGTGTCCACTCCTCGGGCTGATTGGTTACTAGGCTTACCGCTTACCATATTTCGCGGCATGTGGTTAGTACTTTCAAATGCTTAACCACCGCTAACACACCCCGCGGCCTTATCCAATTCAACAACACAGACGGGGTATCACCTCAACCATGATACCTCACAAAACTCCCGTCCGGCATCCTTATAGTGATAACAGGAATGTAATCATTACAACTCCTATATCGCGCGAGTGACAGGAAATCACCCGACTTCTACCGGTCCTATTAGCATAGTAGCTAGTCGGACTCAAGTGCTAGTATTCATCACATTGGTTCCTAGGGAAGATGCAACTAGGGTTTTCAAGCAATTCCTAAGAACTTAGTGCATAGAATACGTAAATAGATATAGATTGCAGTATAATTAAAATAGTGGGTTATGTCCGGGGCTTGCCTTTACTGGTGGGGCTGGGGTTAGTCAAGTTAATAACGTCCGAACTTTGGTTCGGGCCTTCAGAAAATTCCCTGACGAAGTTCTCGGGATCTTCAGAACAACCTCCTTCTGGTTCCGGGATTAGCTGATAATTTCCATCGGCGGGAGAGATGAGTCTACATGATATGCAAGATGAAGTTCAATGGATGCACACACTTTCATTTCAATTCATGGTAAAGTTGCAATTCAAAAGCTAATATTTAAGAACTCATGGTATAAAAAGGAATCTAAGCCTTGAATCATAGGCATTAACTCATGACTAAGCATTAATTTAATTGGAAACAAGAATTAAAGTATTTAAATTTAAATTTAAAATTGAATGTAAACTCTAGATAATTAGGGTTATAAAGTTTGAAAACTTAAACACAATTTTATTGCATACTTAAAAGATTTTGACTAAAAGATCTAATTAGATAGGTTTTACTAAATAGACTTAACTAATTTTCATATAAAACGAATTGAATTAACAACTCACACAAATTAAATTATAAATCAAGATTAAGTTTGAAATTTCCATATCACTTTATATTTAAACAGTGGAGGTTGCATAGCAAAAATCATGATCACATAGTTAACTTATAGGTTTAAAATTGGAATTACGGATAGGATATTACATTCCCATATTTTAGATTCAATTTAGATTCAAAAATATTTTGTTTCATATCAAAGTTACTTAACAGAAGTTGTAGAGTTCAAAACCTAGTTTCAAACAAAACTAGTTTTGTAATTTTTGGAATTTTCTACAACTCTCTATTGAATTTACATGTCAAAAATACCACTCACATGAAATAACAAACATCCCTTCACTTCTATTTTAAACAGAGCACAAACCATCTACTTTCATAACATGGTCACAAAACAAAAGTGATAGGGTTTAAAATGAGGATTCAAATCCAACTGGTTTCATATTTTTTTGAATTTTCTACGATTTTCTAGGGATTTTACAAGTCAGCAGCATCACTTCACATGAAATAACAAGCACCTTTACACACAGGTCCTCGAACTGTACTGTTCCTATGGGTCTACACTTCGCAGAAAACCCCCTGAGTTTGCCTTAATTGCTGCACGAGGTCCCTTATCTGCAAACAAAACAGAGGAGACGCTGGGGTCGATTCCATGGGGAAAAGAAGATCCCGTACAGGGGAAAAACGCAGGGAGGGGCGCCTCACCAGATGGTCGCCGGGGGGGGGGGGGTCGAGCAGCACATCAGGAGCCCATTTTGGGGGTCGCAAGGTGAGCAGGAGGGCCACAAGAGAGTGCTCGGCGGTGGGGAGGTGGAGCTCCGTGGAACAGACTGCTCCGGCCGGGGAGGGCAAGGGGGCGGTTCGGTTCTGTCCTGGGGAAGGCCAGGGGCGGTGCAGGGACCCGGAGGCGGGGTTGGGGCGGCCTGGAACAGAGGGGTGGCGCACAGCAGGGAGGAGGAAGGGGATGGCAGTCTGGTGCAAGGGGAGCAGCAGCGAACAGAACGAGGGAAGGAAAAATTGAAGGCGTCAGGGGGTGGGGAAATGCTAGTGGAGGCAGTCCTCTGTGGCGAAGCAGCTCAGGAAGGAGAGGGCTACGGCAGGGATGGGCAGGAGGCGCGCTGGAGGGAGGTGACGTGGGGAGACCGGCCACGCAACAGCTCGGGCGACAACGGCAGACACGTAGGGGCGCGAGGAACGGCCACGGGGGCGGGCTAGGGCAAGGAGCAGGCCTAGGGCGGCGCCTAGGAGAGAGGGGGGGAAAGGGGGCTGCACTGCCGGCTTCAATTTCAAGAAATTGCGGCGCCGGAACAGTGAAAACAGGGGAGCAGAGAGATTAACCAGAGGAAGAAGAAAGGTTGGGGACGACTGGACCAAAATGTAATTTTCCCAAAATTCCAGGGACCTGTCTGTAAACCAGCGATAACTTTTAAACTAGGGCTCAAAAGGAAAAGTGTTCAAAATGAAAGTTGTAAAACTTTTCAAGCTCTACAACTTTGCTTTAGGGTTTGAATTCAAAAACTCGAAGTATGCAACTTTATTTTGAAACTTGGAACAAACTTTAAACTTTACAAAGATTTGTCCTTATTACATATTTTACACACAACTTGGGCCTAGGTGCAAGTTTTCAGAGCTGTCATGATTACTTGCATTCTTATAATTTGGCCCCTAGTAACTTTTGAAAATTACTTTTGTAACTCATGCATTTTACACAAAAGGACTCATTTTTTTATAAAATTACACATAGGGTCTTATTGCTACAATTACATCCAATCTTTTACAAATCAACACATGCATTACATTTCATACATATTATGGTACAATTTGACACCTAGGGTGTCACAGCCCTCCCCCCTAAAAAGAATCTCGTCCCGAGATTCGAAGGCAGAAAGAATCAGACGATTTAGTTTGGGGATTGGCTTTGAAGGAAGTTTGGGAATTTTTGTTGAAGATAAGATTCTGTTTCCCAGGTTGCTTCTTCTTCGGTGTGGTGATCCCATAAAATCTTGTACATCTTAACTTTCTTTCTTCTGGTGGTTCTTTCCTTGGTATCCAAGATTTGAATAGGTTGCTCGGTGTAAGACAGATCAGGCTCAATCTCAATGGCGGTGGTTTCAATGATCTCCGTAGGTACTTTAATACACTTCTTGAGTTGAGAGACATGGAAAACATCGTGAATGGCAGCCAATTGAGATGGAAGGCGGATTTTGTAAGCCACTGGGCCACAGACTTTAAGAATCTCAAAGGGTCCAACATACCGTGGTGCTAATTTCCCTTTTATACCGAAACGTTGGACACCTTTGGTAGGAGATACTCGGAGATAAACAAAATCTCCCACTTGGAACTGCAAAGGTTTCCTTCTTTTATCTGCATAGTTTTTCTGTCTAGACTGAGCGGTTTTGAGATTGGCTTGAATAACCTTGACCTTATCTTCGGCTTCTACAACCAGATCGGGTCCGAAGATGTGGCGTTCACCGGTCTGAGACCAATTCAAAGGAGTTCGACATCTGCGACCGTATAACGCTTCAAAAGGAGCCATCTGAAGGCTAGATTGATAACTGTTGTTATAAGAGAATTCAGCCAAAGCAAGATATTTATCCCAGCTTGTGCCATAGTGGATAACACAAGCTCGGAGCATATCTTCAAGAATTTGGTTGACTCGCTCAGTCTGTCCATCAGTCTGGGGATGATATGCAGAGCTTCGAATTAGTTTAGTTCCAAGAGCTGACTGCAACTGTTCCCAGAAGCGTGCAATGAATTGGGGCCCTCGATCAGAAATAATGGTCTTAGGAATGCCATGCAACCGAACAATTTGATCTAGATAGACTTCGGCATACTTCTTAGTGGTGTAGATAGTACGCACGGGAATAAAATGAGCAGTTTTAGTAAGTCTATCTATAATTACCCATATAGAATCATGCTTTTGAGATGTATTGGGAAGACCAATAATGAAATCCATACTAATGTCTTCCCATTTCCATGATGGAATGGGTAATGGCTGAAGTGTACCAGATGTCTTGAGATGATTGGCTTTAACTCTCTGGCACGTATCACACTCAGATACATATTTGGCAATTTCTCTTTTCATTCTGGTCCACCAAAAATTCTGGCGTAGATCTTGATACATTTTGGTACTACCAGGATGAATAGAGAACTTGGATAGATGTGCCTCATCAAGGATTTGCTTGCGAAGCTGATGATCTTTAGGTACAACAATTCGATTGTTGAACCATAAAGTTCCTTGATGATCAGTGTGAAAACACTTATATTTGGCTTCTCCCTGAGATAACTTTGATTTAATAATTTTGATACCCTCATTATGTAATTGAGACTTGATGATTTTATCTCGAAGGGTATTCTCAATGGATAAATGATTCAGACTACCTTGAGGAATGATTTCTAAGTTGAGTTTCCTCATCTGATTGCAGAGAGTGTCATTTAAAGCCTCAACGGATAAGCAATGACATCGTGCCTTGCGGCTAAGTGCATCTGCAACCACGTTGGCTTTGCCAGGATGATAGTGTACCTCAAGATCGTAGTCTTTGATCAATTCTAACCAACGCCTTTGCCTCATATTTAAGTCAGCTTGGGTGAAGATATACTTGAGGCTCTTATGGTCAGTGTAGATGTTACACTTAGCACCCATAAGATGATGTCTCCAGATCTTGAGAGCATGAATAACCGCTGCCAATTCAAGATCATGAGTTGGATAATTTTGCTCATGATTTCGAAGTGCTCTCGATGCGTAAGCGATGACTCGGTTGTTTTGCATAAGAACACAACCAAGGCCAGTTCCAGAGGCATCGCAATAGACATCAAAAGGCTGAGTATTATCCGGCTGAGCTAGTACTGGGGCGGTTGTCAAAAGTCTTCTCAAAGTGTGGAATGCTTCATCACACTTAGTATCCCAGCAGAACTTAACTTCTTTCTTCAGTAGCTCAGTCATTGGTTTAGCTATCTTGGAGAAGTCTGGAATGAATCGGCGATAATATCCTGCCAATCCAAGGAAACTTCGAATTTGATGGACTCAAGTTGGAGGTTTCCAGTCCATAACCTCCTGGACTTTGGTTGGATCAACCGATATGCCTTCACTGGAGATAGTGTGTCCCAAAAATTTCACACTATCTAGCCAAAATTCACATTTCGAGAATTTGGCATAAAGGCGATGATCACGTAGTCGTTGAAGCAAGACACGTAGATGATTCGCATGGTCTTCTTTAGTCTTGGAATATATCAGAATATCGTCGATGAAGACCACGACGAATTTGTCAAGTTCCGGCATAAATATTGAATTCATAAGATACATGAAATATGCCGGTGCATTGGTAAGACCAAATGACATAACCAGATATTCATAAAGTCCATATCTGGTTGAGAAGGCCGTTTTTGGAATGTCACAAGGCCTAATCTTGATTTGATGATAACCAGAGCGTAAGTCAATTTTTGAGAAGACCTTAGCTCCAGCTAACTGATCAAACAATATGTCAATGCGGGGAAGAGGGTATTTGTTTTTAATGGTAACCGCATTGAGTGGTCGATAGTCGACACATAGCTTTAGGCTATTGTCTTTCTTCTTTACGAAGAGAGCAGGACAACCCCAAGGTGACGCACTTGGGCGTATAAAACCTTTATCAAGGAGATCCTGGAGTTGAATTTTCAATTCAGCTAATTCATTTGGAGGCATGCGATACGGCCTCTTTGAAATAGGAGCGGTGCCAGGTTGAAGTTCAATAATGAACTCGATGTCTCTGTCTGGTGGCATCCCAGGCAAATCATCTGGAAAGACATCGGGGTATTCACAGACCACTGGAATATCTTTTACTTTGATGTCTGTGATGGCATAAGTACAAGAGTACAAATACTCTTGCTGAGGCAGATAGAGGGTAGTTGCTCCTTGATGTGGTGAATCAATCTCAATAACTCGGGAAGAGATGTCTAGCAGTACTCTATGTTCCGCCATCCAATTTGTCCCAAGTATAATATCAATACCCTCTAGGTTTAACAAAATCAAATCTGTTCTGATTTCTTTGCTACCCAATTGAATTGGCACCTTTTTGACCATTTGGCCAGATGAAATTTTTCCTCCCGGGGTAGAGATCACATATGACCCCTTAGTAGGGCAAAGATCAAGTCCTATTCGGGTACTGCAGTTGTTACTAATGAAACTATGAGTTGCTCCAGAATCGAATAATGTAACAACTGGTTTGTGGTGTACCGAAAATGTACCCGACATGACAGGAGCTCCATCCGGAAGTTCTGCAAGGGTAGTGAAATTGATTTTTCCATACCGGACTTGCATCATCGGCCTCTTACCCTTGTTCTGGATGTTCTGACTGGAACTCTACCCTTGATTAGGTTTCTTGAGTTGCGGACAATTTTTAAGGAGGTGATCCGCACTTTTGCACTTTAAACAGCCATGAGTGTTGCTTTTCTGTCGAGCTTGTTGAATATTCGGCCGTGGGCCAAATTGTTGTGGTTGTTGTAGAAGTACAAGAGGTTGATACTCTTCTTGCTGTTGAGGCGACCTAAGAACCAGTTTGCCGATCGGAACATTTCGTGGTGGTGCTTCAGGCAATATATTCTGATCAACTTGATACCACGAGGGTTGAACACTCGTGGATCCAGTGGAGACCTTACGCTTCTTTTCAGCACGATGTGCCGTAATGCAATCCTCCTGAGTCAGTGCCATGTTGACCAACTCACTGAAAGTATTCGCCTTGACAAGATTCAGATGCTCTTTGAGCTTAGTATCCAAACCTCGACGAAAACGATCTTGCTTCTTGGCATCATCATCGGCATGATAGCCCGCATACTGACACAGGTGGTTAAAAGCCTGTGCATACTGCAGTACAGTGCGGGTGCCTTGAGTAAGTGCCAAGAACTCATTCAGTTTCCGCTCCACCAGCCCTTCAGGTATATGATGTGCCCTGAAGGCATTACGGAACTCTTCCCAGGAGATAACATGGCCATCAGTTTGCATAGCACAATAATTATCCCACCAGATACGGGCAGCTCCGTGCAATTGTTGGGCAGCAAAATGAGCCTTGTTGGAATCCGCACATGGAATCGTAAGAAGAGCAAACTTAGATTCAATGGTGCGGAGCCAAGCATCGGCATCCAAGGGCTCCTCCGCTTTGCTGAACAGCGGGGGCTGAGTACTGAGGAAATCTTGATAGGTTGCTGCCAGAGGTTCGTCACGACCTTGTGACTGCTGGTTTTGTTGCTTCTGCTGTGCTTGAACCAACAGATTGAGAAGTTCAGTTTGCCGAGCCATAGCCTCGGCTAGATGTGAAAGTGATGGGGATGGTGGTTGGGAATTGCTGGATTGATCTGCCCGGAAACCTTCCGGGGTCCCACGTGTGGCTCCAACCATCTGAAACAAGAATTCAGATGATAAAATTTAGTTACCCTGCTGAAGACTTACAAGGTAAATAGGATGAGATAACTGATTTGGATATGGCAAGGGCTGGAAAGCAGAAAGATACCTAAGAGACTTTATCAACACTACTACAAGAATCCCACTAACCACACCAAAGATCAACATTCTACCACACATCCTTGAAAGAACCCAAACACACATTATATGATGATGAATTATGCATGCACGTTCTACTCGTCCTCACAAACCAAAAACAACTGCCGAATATCTTCGGACTTACGTGGTTAGTTTCGGTGGCATAATACATACGTCTCTCACTATTAACTAGTCGATAAACCCTATCCGTCCTAGTTTCGTATTCGTGGTTAGTGTACCTGCAGAAAACCACAATATATATCCAATGAACCTTTCATGCCAGCATGTCATGAAAGCGTTCCCATTCATTACTGTTCACTATAGAAACAGCATCTGTACAATTACCGCCGTACAGACAACGTTAGCATACGTTATCGAGATAACGTATTCACGGGGGGTACCGCAAAATGCGGGGATATGAACAGCGATCGCCATATCCTGCGCCGAACCATATACTCCCAATGTAGTCAACTGAGGTTGGTACATTGGCAGCATCTCAAGTAAGCCACTGCTTGAGAAACAGCGTTCGGTTCGCATCACCGACGGGAAGGCCAAGCTCCCTCAGTTGGCTGAGGATCCTTACCTCCTTACCTCACCATCGAAGATGTCGTTACAGAATATAAGGTTGAGTTGTGCATTAATTTAAGTTTTGACAGAAAAGTAATGCTGGTAGTTAGGGTTATATACATATATAGCCACCTCTATTTTCTCTTAAACATCACCCTAGGGCTTTACGTACTATACACAATCCTTAACGAATCCAACGCAACTTTGCCAAACATTTTGTTGGTCAAATTTTTATACTGAAAATATTTTTAAGGTAATATGTATCTCCAGAGTAACCTTATAGCTCTGATACCAGCTGTGGCAGAACCAACCTGAATTATACCGGCTCAAGTACGCGAGTCCACTCTAGAGGGCTCCAACGTGCTTCAAACGGTATAATCCCTTGGCCTGTCGGGTAACGTCCCGATTAACCACCGATACACAGGATCAAATAAGGTTACCTCACACGAAGGTGAGTCCAGAGATACAATCACCATCACATTTTACATTACAGAGAAAATTTCATTACAAGGGTATCCAAAAGAGGTACGAAGTATCAAATTCAAAGAAAAGATTACAAACTGTTAAAACTATGGTTTTTAGCAGCGGAAAACATACGCGATGATTACAACTCGTCGATAAGACGGATGTCATGCTAAGCCCGAGCACGACATCGCTCGATATCACCAGTGCTGGCCGGGGACGGATCCCATTCCACGGACCAACCTTCTGAAAGAACACAGGACCAGGGCAAGGGAAGAGTAGGGTCTTCCAGACATTACCTGCAAAACATATAACTAGCAAGGCTGAGTATACTAATACTCAGCAAGGCTTACCCGGAATTGGGTATACTTAGCCCATAACTAGACTTATGAAAGCTTATAATGGTTCTGGGTTTAGTTTCAGCTGAAAAGCAACAAAGAGTAGATCCTTAATTTCAACTTTTACTTTTCAGGTTCTAGTTGATTATCCATTCTAGGTGAGCACCTATAACTACTCAAGCAAGGTAGAGCTCTTTATTTCAACCATCAGTATTACTCATCATTTAGTTGCTCTTGTTACTCTGTGTGATAAAGGGATCAAGCAGTCTCAATCTTCGTGAGAAGCGGACGATTCGAATCGAATTTAACCTTGCAAGGTAAACCTAACTCACACGCTTGGAACATCCAACATTTGCTCCGAAGCAACCGTTTGCCTTTCATTCCGACTCGTGGACAGGTCCACCACAAGCGACTGTAGGAACATACGCACATCACTCGTGCAGGACATACGTCTGTAGCGCGACTACAAAACCCGTATTCCTGGTTGCCCTTGCAACACGTATTTCCTCAGTCGAACATAAGTAACCAGAAGAAGCAATCGGGTGGTGGGAGGTGTGTCCACTCCTCGGGCTGATTGGTTACTAGGCTTACCGCTTACCATATTTCGCGGCATGTGGTTAGTACTTTCAAATGCTTAACCACCGCTAACACACCCCGCGGCCTTATCCAATTCAACAACACAGACGGGGTATCACCTCAACCATGATACCTCACAAAACTCCCGTCCGGCATCCTTATAGTGATAACAGGAATGTAATCATTACAACTCCTATATCGCGCGAGTGACAGGAAATCACCCGACTTCTACCGGTCCTATTAGCATAGCAGCTAGTCGGACTCAAGTGCTAGTATTCATCACATTGGTTCCTAGGGAAGATGCAACTAGGGTTTTCAAGCAATTCCTAAGAACTTAGTGCATAGAATACGTAAATAGATATAGATTGCAGTATAATTAAAATAGTGGGTTATGTCCGGGGCTTGCCTTTACTGGTGGGGCTGGGGTTAGTCAAGTTAATAACGTCCGAACTTTGGTTCGGGCCTTCAGAAAATTCCCTGACGAAGTTCTCGGGATCTTCAGAACAACCTCCTTCTGGTTCCGGGATTAGCTGATAATTTCCATCGGCGGGAGAGATGAGTCTACATGATATGCAAGATGAAGTTCAATGGATGCACACACTTTCATTTCAATTCATGGTAAAGTTGCAATTCAAAAGCTAATATTTAAGAACTCATGGTATAAAAAGGAATCTAAGCCTTGAATCATAGGCATTAACTCATGACTAAGCATTAATTTAATTGGAAACAAGAATTAAAGTATTTAAATTTAAATTTAAAATTGAATGTAAACTCTAGATAATTAGGGTTATAAAGTTTGAAAACTTAAACACAATTTTATTGCATACTTAAAAGATTTTGACTAAAAGATCTAATTAGATAGGTTTTACTAAATAGACTTAACTAATTTTCATATAAAACGAATTGAATTAACAACTCACACAAATTAAATTATAAATCAAGATTAAGTTTGAAATTTCCATATCACTTTATATTTAAACAGTGGAGGTTGCATAGCAAAAATCATGATCACATAGTTAACTTATAGGTTTAAAATTGGAATTACGGATAGGATATTACATTCCCATATTTTAGATTCAATTTAGATTCAAAAATATTTTGTTTCATATCAAAGTTACTTAATAGAAGTTGTAGAGTTCAAAACCTAGTTTCAAACAAAACTAGTTTTGTAATTTTTGGAATTTTCTACAACTCTCTATTGAATTTACATGTCAAAAATACCACTCACATGAAATAACAAACATCCCTTCACTTCTATTTTAAACACAGCACAAACCATCTACTTTCATAACATGGTCACAAAACAAAAGTGATAGGGTTTAAAATGAGGATTCAAATCCAACTGGTTTCATATTTTTTTGAATTTTCTACGATTTTCTAGGGATTTTACAAGTCAGCAGCATCACTTCACATGAAATAACAAGCACCTTTACACACAGGTCCTCGAACTGTACTGTTCCTATGGGTCTACACTTCGCAGAAAACCCCCTGAGTTTGCCTTAATTGCTGCACGAGGTCCCTTATCTGCAAACAAAACAGAGGAGACGCTGGGGTCGATTCCATGGGGAAAAGAAGATCCCGTACAGGGGAAAAACGCAGGGAGGGGCGCCTCACCAGATGGTCGCCGGGGGGGGGGGGGGGTCGAGCAGCACATCAGGAGCCCATTTTGGGGGTCGCAAGGTGAGCAGGAGGGCCACAAGAGAGTGCTCGGCGGTGGGGAGGTGGAGCTCCGTGGAACAGACTGCTCCGGCCGGGGAGGGCAAGGGGGCGGTTCGGTTCTGTCCTGGGGAAGGCCAGGGGCGGTGCAGGGACCCGGAGGCGGGGTTGGGGCGGCCTGGAACAGAGGGGTGGCGCACAGCAGGGAGGAGGAAGGGGATGGCAGTCTGGTGCAAGGGGAGCAGCAGCGAACAGAACGAGGGAAGGAAAAATTGAAGGCGTCAGGGGGTGGGGAAATGCTAGTGGAGGCAGTCCTCTGTGGCGAAGCAGCTCAGGAAGGAGAGGGCTGCGGAAGGGATGGGCAGGAGGCGCGCTGGAGGGAGGTGACGTGGGGAGACCGGCCACGCAACAGCTCGGGCGACAACGGCAGACACGTAGGGGCGCGAGGAACGGCCACGGGGGCGGGCTAGGGCAAGGAGCAGGCCTAGGGCGGCGCCTAGGAGAGAGGGGGGAAAGGGGGCTGCACTGCCGGCTTCAATTTCAAGAAATTGCGGCGCCGGAACAGTGAAAACAGGGGAGCAGAGAGATTAACCAGAGGAAGAAGAAAGGTTGGGGACGACTGGACCAAAATGTAATTTTCCCAAAATTCCAGGGACCTGTCTGTAAACCAGCGATAACTTTTAAACTAGGGCTCAAAAGGAAAAGTGTTCAAAATGAAAGTTGTAAAACTTTTCAAGCTCTACAACTTTGCTTTAGGGTTTGAATTCAAAAACTCGAAGTATGCAACTTTATTTTGAAACTTGGAACAAACTTTAAACTTTACAAAGATTTGTCCTTATTACATATTTTACACACAACTTGGGCCTAGGTGCAAGTTTTCAGAGCTGTCATGATTACTTGCATTCTTATAATTTGGCCCCTAGTAACTTTTGAAAATTACTTTTGTAACTCATGCATTTTACACAAAAGGACTCATTTTTTTATAAAATTACACATAGGGTCTTATTGCTACAATTACATCCAATCTTTTACAAATCAACACATGCATTACATTTCATACATATTATGGTACAATTTGACACCTAGGGTGTCACAAATTCAGTGGGATCATCATATTGAAGAAGAAGCGACTTGAGAAACCGAATCCTATCTTCAACGAAATTTCCCAGAATTCCTTCAAATCAATTCCCAACTATGATCGCTCAATTCAATTCTATTCCGGAATCTCGGGATGAGATTCTTTTTAGGGGGGAAGGCTGTGACATTCAGGTGCTTAGAATTAAAACACACTAAATGCTAGTAGAAGGTATGTATGTTTGATTTTGTATAGGTGTGCTAACATTTGAATACAAAAGGGAAAAGGACATTTAAATAATTTTGAAAAATGTAGGTCCTTTAGTGTTAAATGGGTGAGAATGGGAGGTAAAATCCCAATGTATGAAGGTTGTTTTGCAAAAGTTAAGAACTTGCTTTTAAATCGCAAATATAGATGAAACTACACATAGGATGTAAGTGTAGTGTAGTTTTTAAATAGGATTTAATTAAAGTTTAAAACTTTGCCAAGTTTTATGTTAGTTTCAAATCCTTAACTCTTTTGAAATTGAACCTTAAAGCAAAGTTGTCGAACTTGTTGAACTCTACACTTTTGCTTTTGGGCACATTTTCGTTTGAGCAATGATTTGAAAGTTACCTAGACTTTACAGTGAGGTCCCTGCATTTCTAAAAAATTTCACATAGATCCTCGTCTTCTTCCTCCAGCCCCGGCCTCCTCTATTCTTTGCCGCGCCCGTGACTCCGCCGCCGCAGGCCGCTTTCCCGAGCTCTCTGCAGGCCCGCGCCACTTTCCCGAGCTCCACGCGTCCTCTGGCTAGCCCCTCCCACCGCCCACGCCGCTTCTGCTGGCTTCCCCTCGCCCCACCACGTCGAGCCGCCGGTGCGGAGAGGCTGCCACGCAAGCCCGAGGGGCACGTCGGCGCCGCCCGTCAATCTGAGCCCGGCTGTACGCCTGCTCTCTCTCTCTCTCTCTTCTACCGCGCGATACTCCCCTATAAAGCCCAACCCGAGTCCTTTCTTTCTCACTGGTTTTCCCCTTCTTCTTCCTCACAAGCATCAAGCCGAGCACCGAGCCGCTCACTGGAATTCTTCCGCGACCGCCCCACCCCGCCCAAATCCCAGCGCCCCAAAGCTTCCTCTCCACCCCCGCTAGCTTCTCGATCCGCTCTAGTCGAGCTTCTGGCTTCCCTCGGTCAGAATCGAAGAGATCCCGTGCCGCCGCTCGCTGGAGGAGCCCAAGGTCCACCTCAACGTCGACGACCCCCTTCCGCCCCACCTCCGGCCAAATTGGGTACCGCAATCGCACCCCCACACTTCCACGATGCTCATGCGCCCCCCATCCGTCCATGTTCACTGGCCCCTCGCCGGGAACGTGAGCACGCCGCCACGGCCGCAGCCGCTCCTCGCCGCCGGCCATGCTCCACCGCTTTTCCTGGGGCACATCACCCACTAACGAGAACAGCATGTCCTGTAGGCCGTGTAGGACCTGTTCCTCCCCGCCAAAGACCTCGCCGCCGGCGAGAACATGCCGGTCAAACCCACCGGCCGCCGTCGTGGGCTGACAAGGACCCAATTGCAATTTAGATTTCTGTTTTAGGGACCCTTATGCTTAAACCCGAGGGCCTCTCTGTAAACTCCTTTTTCAATTTTTGTTTGCAAAGCAGCCAACTTGTAAAATTGATAGGAATTTGCAGAAAAATCCAAAATTGTCAAACAAGTTTTGTTGTAAACTAGAAGTCAAGCTCTACAACTTTGATTAATAGAGTCTGGTTGGAAACTGAATGCTTTTAAAGTTATTTTAGAATTTAGAAAAAGGGTATCTTGTGTATAACCTTTGCATACAAGCTTATTTTCTTGTGATTTTTGGTGTGTATCCTATTTAGGTGATGAGGGAGCTTGTGTAAAAATTTCATACTTAGTACTGCTCTGTAGTTTAAGTTCTTTTAAACTTTTGCAAATCAAATTTGAAAAGGTTTGAATTTATTTAAGCATGTTCCTAAAACTTTCCTGCTTAGATCTTTTTAACGTAACTCAATCTGTTGATAATGAGTTCCTAATTAAATTTTCAAGAAATTAGAGCTCTGTTTGCTTAAGGTTTGAATTTAAACTTGAAATTTGAATTTAAATTCAAATGCTTTAGTTTCTGTTTTCAGAAAATTATGAAAAATTCACAATAAGCTTATTGTTAGAAATAAGCTTATCCACCAAAAATTCAAAGTCAGAACCTTTATGGTTTTCAAATTAAAAATGAAACTTGTTAATCTAATTCAATTAAATGGGATAATTGGATTAGAATACCAATAATGAGTTTATATTTAACCCTCTTGTATTAACCTGTTGGATTGCAACTTTATTGTGAAATAAAACTCTTAACTCAAGAACCATCTAATCAAATTATTGCATATCATGTAGAGTCAACGACACTCGACGATGGAGACTACGAGTTAGTCCCGGAAACTAAGCCAGGGTTTTCTGAAGACCCGGTGAACGTTGTCAAGACTCTAACTGAAGCTCCGAACCAAAATTCAGAAATCCTTGACACTCCTACCCCCAGCCCCGCTCAAGAAGGCAAGTCCCGGTGCATAACCCAGTATTACAAATTACTATATTATGCAATCTTATACTTATATATTATATCTAGCATTAAGTCTAGGAGTTGAAATGAAACCTTAAATTCATGAATCCTAGGAACCTATGTATTGTGCCTAAGTCTGTACTGAATAGATGCTCTGCTAATAGGACCGGCAGAAGTCGAGTGATTTCCTATCACTCGCGCGATATAGGAGTTGAATGCTTACTATTCTGCAATCGCTATAAGGATGATGGACGGGGTCGTGTGCAGTATCATGACTCAGAAGGTTACCCCGTCTGTGTTGATAAAAGTTGTTAAGGTCGCAGTGTGTGGTAGTGGTGGCTAAGCATTTGAAAGTACTAGCCACATACCGCGAAATATGGTAAAGCGGTAAGCCTAGTACCTGATTGGCTCGGCAAATGGACATGTCTCCACCACTCGATTATTTGGTTTTCTGTTGTACACACGCACCGACGTGTGGGAGTACGTTCTGCATAGCAGACAGGAGTACGATCATGTAGTCATGCTACAGACGTATGTCTTGCACAATTGGTGTGCGTACGGTCCTGCAGTCCCTTGTGGTGGCCTTGATCCATTGCCCGGAATATGAGGGAAACGGTTGCTTCGGAATGATCTTTGGATGTTCCAAGCGTGTGAGTTAGGTTTACCCTTGCAAGGTCTAGAAATTTGATTCAGAATCGTCCGTTTCTCGCGGAGATTGAGACTGCTTATTCCTTCTGCCATATAGAGTAAGAACAGTAACCATTATGGAATAATCTGGTGGATGTTAATCTCTACCTTGTTTGTCTAGAATAGGTGCTTACCTAGAATGGTTAATGAGACTAGAATCTGAAAGCTAAAACATGAAAGTAGATTATACTCTTTGTTGCTTTTTCAGCTGAAATTAAACTCAGAACCATTACAAGCCAGCATAAGTCTAGCTACATGGCTAAGTATATCATGACCCGGTTAAGTCTTGCTGAGTATTAGCATACTCAGTCTTGCTAGTCTATTTTTCAGGTATGACATTTGAAAACCCCATGGATGGTTCTGCATGGCCAACTTCTGTCCTGTTTGGCTGGTCCGTGGAGTGGGATCCGTCCCCGGCTGACAGTGACCCTCCTGAATGATGCCATGCTTCGGGCTAAGTGTGGTGTCAACCTCCACGACGTGTGTAGTCGCGTGTTAATTTTTCTTCCGCTGTGAACTTGACAAGCATGTTTAGCTTGTTGTTTTATACAATGTTTATTTATTACTTAAGTTTGAAATGGTTTGTAATAATGTTTAATTCTCTGTGAATTAAAAGTTGATGAGCTGTTGTGCGACTGTAAACTCGCCTTCGTGTGAGGTAAACCTGCTTCGATCCTGTTGAACCATGGTTGCATCGAGCGGAGACCCGACAGACCAATGGGTTGTTCCGTTTAAAGTGCGTTGAGTTAGTATCGGCTGTATAGCGATGACTAGCGCACTTGAGTCGGAGGTAGCAGAAGACGCTAAGGATTCTGGGGATGATCAGGAGGTAGTAGTTGTAGAATGGACTCGGGGAGCAAATCCCGTGTCCTGTAAGTGGGTGAAACAGCAGGGGCTAGCGAATGGTTTTGATTTTGATGTGAGTAAGGTTGAACAGATATTTGATCTATTATTGAAGGAGAAACGGTTGAGGTTACCTGAAGGTTGCAAGCCTCCTACAGCACAGGAGCTGCAGGGGAGATCATATTGCAAGTGGCATCACTGTTTCACTCACAACACGAGCAACTGCAAGAAACTCCATCGGCAGATCCAATCAGCTATTGAGCAAGACCGATTAATCTTGGGCCAAACTGCCATGAAAGTCGACACCCAGCCCTTCCCGAGTGTGAACATGGTGGAAGGTTATGACCGGTCTACGAGGCAACAACTAGATTTTGCACTCGGCATTAACATGGCAGGGCTTGCACCACGCCGCCGAACCAAGAATGAAGAGGCCGATCCTTGCGATCGGCCCCAAAAAGGGGAAAAGGGATATATCACGAAAGAACAAATTAGGCATTTCAAGAATCAGCAGCCAGCTTCTTCTGATCTCCTCAAAAAGTACAAATACCAGTACCAGCAACATCTCCAACGCGAGTCGGAGGAGGAAGAGTATGAACGCCGTACTGGGAAAAGTTTGAAGAAGCGGGAAGACACGCGTGATCATTGGCATTGCCCGTTCTTCAAGTATTGTTGGGACTCTGGCATGAGCCGATTGCCTACTACCAAGAATTGCCCGGAGTGCCGATCCTGGAAGCGAGATGCAGAAGGGGTCTCAGTTTTTGGACGTTTAGGACCTGTACCATCCCAGCAAGAACAGATTCAACCACCACGAAAAAGGGTGGACTTTGAAGAAGAAGAGGATAAGTATCACCGTCCGCGTTGGTGCCCTGATGGACTTAACCGTTCCCAGAAACGCAAGGTTCAGCTGCTATGCAGCCTGGAGGAAGCTTAGGCTAGATATCTTGAGACATTGAGGAAGGCGCGCCCGGATTTGGCGGACAAAGTCCACTACACGCAGAAAAGGGAGTCGCGCCCTCCCAGGAAGGAGTGGCGGCCAAAATCAACAAGAGCCGATACGAAGACATCGGCTGATGCACATATGGTGTTTGTACTTCCCGCGGAGTTCCACGCTCGAGGCCGTGAAGAGTTATCGGTAGCCCAGCTTGACTTGGGGCCGCGGCCAGTAATATTTGAGAAGCCACGAGCAAAGAACTACAAGCATTTGAAGGCCTTATATCTAAAGGGTTACATAAATAGCCAGCCTATCAACAAGATGTTGGTTGACACAGGAGCGGCAGTTAACATAATGTTGTACTCAGTGCTGCGTCGGTTGGGGCGGTCCGCTGGAGATCTGATCAAGACCAACGTCACGCTAAGTGACTTCAACGGTCAAACTTCAGAGGCACAAGGCGCCCTTAGTGTGGATCTGACCATCGGAAACAAGACTGTCCCGACCTCTTTCTTCATCGTCAACAGCAAGAGCACATACAATGTCCTACTTGGCAGGGATTGGATCCATGCCAACTACTGCATCCCTTCCACAATGCATCAATGTTTAATTTAGTGGAATGGAGATGAGGTAGAGGTGGTTCATGCAGATGACTCGATCGAGATCTTGCATGCTGCCATGAGCATCTGGGATGCGGAAGACCAAGAGCCGTTCTCAGGGATCAGTTTGGAAGGCTGCGACCGCATTGAAGCTACAAAAAAGGGGTGAGTCTGGTCTTATCCACTGGCCTTACAGAGTAGATAAAATACAAAGAATGAGCTGCTCTGATGCACTCGGTAAGGCTGATTCCCGCGATCAGCCCTAAAAAATAAAATGTAAAACTTTGATGTCAAGTGTTTTACATGATCATAGCAGTTACAGGGAGGCCCGCTCTAGCAGCCGGCCATACTTCTATTGTAAGATTTCAAAGATCAATGAAGGATATAAAGCGGCCGATCTCAACGATTGGCCAAAATTCTTTTTATTTTCTCTATCCATCTGCAGCGTTGACTTAACAGATGATGAAAAATTAGGATACGGATTTACATCAGCTGACAAGCTCGAAGAAGTGGTTATTGGTCCAGAGGATAAGCCACAACCAACATTTGTCAGTAAAAAGTTATGCCCGTGTCTACGAGAGCCGATGATAGCTTTGCTAAAGGAGTACGCAGATTGCTTCGCCTGGGATTATACGGAAATACCTAGGCTGGACAGGAGCATAGTCGAGCATCAGCTCCCTCTCAAGAAGGGATTTCGGCCATTTCAGCAGCGAGCGCGGCAAATGAAGGCTGAAGTCCTGGTGGAGGTCAAGAAAGAGGTGGAGAAAATGCTAGAAGCAGGATTTATCAGGCCTTGCAGGTATGCCAAGTGGATTTCACGTGTTGTACCTGTGCAAAAGAAAGATGGCTGATGGCGAGTCTATGTGAACTTCAGAGACCTTAACTGGGCTACTCTAAAGGATGAATACCCGATGCCTGTCGTGGAGACATTGATCAACGTGGCTGCTGGTCATAAGATCTTGAGTTTCATGGATGGCAACTCCGGCTATGACCAGATGTTCATGGCTCCGGAGGATATAAACAAGACCGTGTTCAGAGTGCCTGGAGCAGTAGGACTGTTCGAATATGTGGTTATGATTTTCGGGTTGAAGAATGCTGGCGCTACTTATCAGCGTGCCATGAACTACATTTTCCATGACCTGATCAGTAAGCTGGTGGAAATTTATATTGATGACATCATGGTGAATTTTGCATCGGTTGAAGGGCACTTGGGGGACCTACGGCAAGTTCTGAAATGAACCAGAAGGTTCGGGCTTAGGATGAATTCAAAGAAATGCGCTTTCGGCGTATCGGCCAGTCAATTTCTGGGTTTTTTAGTTCATGAAAGAGGAATCGAGATTGGCCTAAAAAGTCAAGAAGCTGTGAGAACAATGGTGCCACCTACTAGGAAGAGGGAACTCCAGCAGCTCATTGGTAAGATCAACTTTGTCAGAAGGTTTATTTCCAATCTCTCCGGGCGGATTGAACCTTTTATGGAGTTGGTGAAAATTAAAGCCAATGAAGAGTTTTGCTGGGGGGCAGAGCAGCAACGGGCATTTGAAGAAATCAAGGAGTATCTGTCAAAACCACCCGTGTTAGTTACACCCCAACAAGATAGACCATTCTACGTATACCTATCAGTAGGTGACACCTCCATCGCTTCAGTAGTAATACAAGTGCATGACGACAAAGAAAGGGTTGTGTTCTACCTCAGCAGAAGAATGCTAGATTGGGAGATAAGATACCCTGATATTGAAAAATTATGTCTTTGTTTGTTCTTTACATGCACAAAGCTTCGTCATCTCCTGCTATCAGCCGAGACAATTGTCATCTACAAATCGGATGTCATAAAACACATGCTATCGGCTCCTGTGTTGAAAGGCCGACTTGGAAAGTGGATGTTTGCATTGTCAGAGTTCAATATCCGATACCAGCCCGCAAAGGCGGTCAAAGGGCAAACGTTGGCGGATCTCATCGCAGAAAGGATCAATACTAACATAGCGGCACTTTCCATACGCGCATGGGCCATGTACTTCGATGGATTGGCTTATGGAGATGGATGTGGCATAGGTATCCTGCTTGTGTCGCCTCGGGGGGGCAATGTATTCTTTTTCAATCAGATTACCTGCCGCTTGCACCAATAATCTCGCAGAATATGAAACAGGGCGTAAAGGTATGGAGTTGCTTCTTGAGGCCGGAGCTGAAGCAGTGGAAATTTTTGGGGATTCAAAATTGGTGATCTCTCAACTTACAGAGGAATACAGGTGTGAGAGTGAGTCGCTCTTTCTGTTATGGGTACAATTTCAAGAGCTGATGGCCCAATTTAGGTACATAAATTTCAATTGGATACCTAGGATAAGAAATTCGGAGGCTAATGATTTGGCACAGATGGCTTCGGGATACATGGCTGTGGCGGATAGAGCCGATCTTCAGGTGCACCTACTGGACCAAGGAGATTGAAGAGCCGATATCTTCAATTATTTGAAGGATTCGGCTTGGGGGCACCCAAGAGGATACGTTACAAGGCCATGAGGTACGTCCTGATAGGAGATGACATGTTCTATAGGACTTTAGAAGGTTTGCTGCTCAAATGCTTGGGGCCGGTTGAATCCAATCGGCTCTTACACAAAGTCCACGAAGGCACCTGTGGGACTCACCAATCGGCTCACAAGATTAAGTGGCTAATTAGGCAATCGGGGTATTACTGGCCCACCATGCTTGAAGATTGCTTCAAATATTATAAAGGATGTCAGGCATGTCAGAGGTTCGGGAAGATTCAGATGGTACCAGCATCAGTAATGAACCCTATCGTCAAACCATGGCCGTTCAGAGGCTGGGGCATGGACATGATCGGCAGAATTAATCCTTCATCCAGCAAAGGCCACCAGTTTATTTTGGCTGTTACAGATTATTTTACCAAGTGGGTGGAGGCAGTTCCCATGAAGTCGGTAGCATCCAAGGACGTCATCAATTTTTTCAAAGAGCATTTCATTCACAGATTCAGGATTCCTCAAACCATTACAACAGATGGAGGTTCGGTTTTCATATCAGAGGAGTTCAAGAAGTTCGCCACCGACATGGGCATCAAGCTGATTAGTGTCACACCCGGTTTAAGCAGGACAACCGAATGCATCTCATATGTGCGCCAGGATCAAGTTCCACACATATGATAGACGTCACAAGTGATTACAGCATCAATGTCATAACGAAATAGAGTATAATAGTGCTTTATTACATGACCGACAGTCTTAATCTTAAACGAATGAATAAACGATTATTCTAGCAGCGGACTTCATCTTCACAAGCAGTTGACTGGGAGACATACGCCTAGAAATCTCCAATATCTTCAGGAAGCTCCAGACAATTATCTTGTTCTGAGCAGCATTGGTTTTAATAAAGCAAGCATGAGTACACTTATGGTTGGTACTCAGCAAGTGGAGGGAATAATATGACATGCAAGGCCAAATCAAGGAAAAGCTGACATGGTTTAACTGCGTCAAGCAATTTTAGTTGATCAAGTTTTATTAAGCAAGCTTAACTAGGTGTAAGTAAATACCAACCCCTTTAAACAACAGTAGAGCTATGAACATCAACAACATAAGAACGTCGATTTAGATCATCTTCAAGTTCAATTATCATGTGAGGGTCCAAGCCGCTCTTAACCGTGAGCACCGCTGATATATCAGTTTTCACTCTGCAGAGGTTGTACACTTTACCCACAATTCGTGTTTCCCTTGATGCCCGGATTTGCAAGGCCCTTAAACACTTCCAAGGTGAGTGGCAGGGATTCACTACGAGGCCTTTACAAAGATTCCCTTACTTATGACAATCCCCTAAGGTTTCAAGTCAAAACAGTCATAACCCTCCCTAATGAGGAAATACCTTAGCCAAGGATCACATAGCCATGTGCCTCAAGAGGACCGAGCTATACCCCGTCGATGCAACCCCTCTTGCCCTTTCGGTAAGACTATCATAAGCTAAGGTTTCTAATTAATTAGGCAAGATCAGAGCCATATAGTATTGTGGTTGCACTGTTTTCCTAGGTGGTTCTCCATGTTCCAATTAATGCAATGATCTTAATTATCACCATAAAAGTATCCCAGAACATGAGTAGACCAATGTAGCATGACTTTCAGGTTATCCAACCAAGTTCTAAGTATTTGCAACTAGCGTAGCTACATCATAAAGGTAATAACCCAGGTTTAATCAAGGAAGTTTAAATCAGACTAGGCATATCCTTAATTTGGGATCCATCATATTCTAGATACATGCATGCATATAAAGTAAACGTGTGTAATTGTAATTGATTAGGACCGGAATATGATCAAGGACCACTTGCCTTCTTCAAAGAACTGCTGCTGCTCGGGAACGTCTTCAAAGTCTTTACCCTGCGGCTCCTCGAACTGCGCACCGTCTATCACGACACGCAAGCACATACGAACAAACAAATAGAATAAAATAAGAACAGTACACCAATCAATAAAAATAGAACAAAATAACCTTAGAAAGTTACTGCTTGTGCTGCAAGGATCGCATGAGCGCAAGAATCGTTGAAATCGGAGTTAAAAGGGAGAAATTAGGGTTCAAACAGAGTTCCAGGGACCTATTTGTAATGGTTTTGAATCTAAAAGGGCTCTGACAGAAGAAACCGAGGGCTAGATTGTAATTAAACCCTAGACAGAGGGGTTAGACTGCAAAACAGAGAGATATTGGACGGTGGGTTCTATTTTGGAGAACTACAGGGGTCTAAACAGACAAAATGGGACCTAATCGCAATTACTTTTGAACTACGGTGGACTACGAGTTGATTCTGAGGAAACTGAAGGGCTAAATAACAAAGCTGCCTTGGTTGATCGGTATTAGATCTGTTTGACCTGGGGTCTCGGCTCGATCTGAGCTGTTGGATTTAGAACCTACGCCCTTGATGCGGGGATGGCGCGGGAGCGGCGGCGGGACGCCAGCGGCAAGGCTAGAGCGGCGGCGGGTGGCGGTGCTTGGCAGGGGGAAACGCGATTATGCATTCCCGGCCTCGGTTTGGAGTGCGGCTGGTATGGGGAGATAGAGGGGGACACGGGGAATCGATCTAGGGCGGTTGGGGGCGACCAAATGTGGCAGAACCGCTCGAATTATTCCGGCTCAAGTGCACTATTGATCGCCGTATAACTGCAATCAGCCCAACGCACTTCAAACGGAACAATCCTTTGGTCTGTCGGGTCACCGCCCGATACAACCACGGTTCAGCAGGATCGAAGCAGGTTTACCTCGCACGAAGGTGAGTTCACATCACAGAATAGCTCATCAACTTTTAATTTATAGCCATACATACATTATTACAAACCGAGTTCAAAGATAAGTAAACTTATACAAACCATGTTCAACTGACAAGCATGACAGCTTGTCCAAACTCACAGCGGAAGAAAAAAAAGTTTTTACGCGACTACACACGTCGCGAAGGCGAACACCAAGCTTAGCCCAGGGCCTGGTGTCACTCCGGAGGGTCAGTGCCGGCCGGGGACGGGTCCCACTCCACGGACCAGCCAAAAGGAACAGACGTTGGCCACACAAGGTTGTCCGTGGGATTCTCGTAGGTCATACCTGAAATAGATATTGGCAAGGCTGAGTATTCTAATACTCAGCAAGGCTTACCCGGGATTTGGGTATACTTTAGCCCATAACTAGACTCATGAAGGTACTATATGGGCTCTGAGTTTATTTTTAGCTGAAAAGCAACAGAGAGTATAAACTATTTTCAAGTTTTAGCTTTCCGATTCTAGTTTGATTAGCCATTCTAGGTAAGCACCTATACTAAACAAGCAAGATAGAGATTATCATCCATCAAGATTATGCCATCATTAATTTCACCCTTTACTCGATGTGGCAGAAGGAATAAGCAGTCTCAATCCTCGTGAGAGTCGGACGATCCGAATCGAATTTAACCTTGCAAGGTAAACCTAACTCACACGCTTGGAATGCCAACAGGGCGTTCCGAAGCAACTGTTTCTCTCATATTCCGGGTTATGGATCGGGGCCACCACAAGCGACTGCAGGACCGTACGCACATCACTCGTGCAGGACATACGTCTGTAGCGCAACTACAAAACCCGTATTCCTGTCTGCCATGCAGAACGTACTCCCACACGTCGGTGCGTGTGAACATAAAATAAAGGTCGAGTGGTGGAGATGCGTCCATTTGCCGGGCCAATCGGGTACTAGGCTTACCGCTTACCATATTTCGCGGCATGTTGCTAGTACTTTCAAAAGCTTAGCCACCACTACCACACATTTCGACCTTAAGACTTTTATCAAAACAGACAGGGTAAAACTCAGGTCATGATGCAACACATGACCCTGTCCGTCATCCTTATAGTGGTTGCAGAAATATAAACATGCAACTCCTATATCGCGCGAGTGACAGGAGATCACCCGACTTCTACCGGTCCTATTAGCGGAGCATCTATCCGATAAGGACTCAGGAGCATTACATTGGATTCCTAGGATTCATGCATCTAGGGTTTCACTTCAAATCCTAGACTTAATGCAAGGTATAATATAGATAGACATAGATTACAGTGTAAGTAAAGTAGTAGGATATGTCCGGGGCTTGCCTTCTTGAGTGGGGTTGAGGGCAGGAGTGTCAGAGGTTTCCGAACTCGGGTTCGGGGCTTCAGTTAGTTCTTTGACGACTTGCGCTGGGTCTTCTGAAAAGCCTTGGTCTTGTCCTAAGACCAATTCGTAGTCCCCGTCGTCGAGCGTCGTTGATTCTATATGAGATGCAATAAATTAAATAAGGTGAAATTTAAATTTAAGATTTCACATTTCAAATATTGTAACTCATCCAATTAACACACAAGAATTCACAAAATAAAGAGGTTTAGGTTTGAAACACTATTTATAAAGGAATCACAAAGATATGGTGGAGTTTATTGTAAATAAGAACTAAAACATTTAAATTAAATTTAAAAATGAACCAAAATTTAAATTCAAAACTTTTAAATAAAAGATCATAGGTTTTAGAAATTTAATTATACATTAACATTAAATAATATCACATTAAAAAAAATAACAGTAAACCTTAATTAGAAAGGGTTATACAACAGGTTTAGGTAATATTTCAAATTTGAAAGCCCGAATTTAAAAGAAGTTAAGTTTAGAACAAATTTGAGTTTGAAATTTTACACAAAGCTACGCATAGCTTACAGAGCATACATGCCAAAATTCATGAGCCAAAGCAAGAAGAAATAAAGGTTAAGCATAAACTATCCCTTAATCTTAGGTTTAAAATAGAGGTAAAAGTATTTTGTTTCAAACTAAACTTTATTAACAAAAGTCATAGAGTTTTAAATCTAGTTTCTAACAAAACTAATTTTGCCATTTTTGGATTTTTCTGTGAATTACTATGAATTTTACAAGACAGAAAACACACCCACATGAAATAACATCTACTTCTACTACAAATCAGCCCCTACATTTAGCGGATAACCCCCTGGAAAGAAAATACACAAAGCAATTGGATCCACGGCCATGGCCGGCGGGGAGGAGCTCAGGTCCGGCCAAATTCCGGCCGTGGGGGTCGCCGGTGGTGAGGGGGAAGAGGAGGGAGAGCATGAGGAGACTTCGGGCTACCTATTGGTGGTCTTGGAGGGACTCGAGGCGGCCGGAGGAGTGCTGCCCACGGGAGGCCGAGCCGGCGGCCGGAGGCGTGCGGCGGCGATGGGGTTCTGGCGTGCGGAGGAGGAAAGGGTCAGGCTGGGGAGGTGCGGTGGGGGACGGGGGAGCTGATGGTGCGGTCGGTTTGGGGAGGAAGAGGGCGGAGGGGGAAGCTCCACTACGGACCGAGGCCACGGCGGCGCTAATGGAGGGCGGCAAAGCCTGTGCGCGCGCGGGGAGGTCCCGGGTAGCTTTTATAGGCAAATGGAGTGAGGCGGGGGAGCCAGGGCGGGCTGAGCTTCGAACCTGAGCCGCTACGGGGGGGATGAGCCGGGGAAAGTGCGGCGGCGGTAACAGAGGCGCCGGCGAGCGGCGCTGGCAACGCGCAGGCGCCATGGCGCGCGGGCAGGGCGCCAACAGGGGGAAATAGAGCGGTGGACGGGCAGGGGACTGACGCGTGGGCGGGGGAGAACAGGAGGTGGCCGGCGGCGACCAAGAACGGGGTACTGCGCCGGTGGCAGTGATGCCAGGAGCAGAGCAGAGGAGGCAGGGGCGCCAGGAGGAAGAAGGGGGTAGGAACTGAGCTAGGGACTGATTTGCAAAATCAGAGAAAAGCAGGGACCTGACTGTAAAGAACTTGCAACTTTTAAACCAGTGCTCAAATGAAGATGGTCCAAAAAGCAAAAGTGCATAGTTTTTCAAACTCTACAACTTCCCTTTAAGGTTCATCTGCAGTTGAGCAACAGTTTTAAGATATTATAGACTTAGTAAATTTTTCACATTTTATGTAAGTCCTATGGTTAAAAGTACTTTTACATATATACCCAATGGTAATTTCACATATTTTTGCAATTCAACCACAGATACCACTTTTTGCAAAATAACCCTCTTACTTTTAAACTTTTCCCTCTACTTTCACCCATTTTGCATAAAATGACCCCTAGTTAAAATTAATTACATAAACACCACTTTTTCCATAACATTGCACATATTAAACACACATTTGCCATACTTTGGACATAAAAACATACCAAAACTCTAGGGTGTGACCAAGCTAATTACCTGAGTGTCACAGCCTTCCCCCCTAAAAAGAATCTCATCCTGAGATTCCGGAATAGAAAGGAATGGAATGATCAAGTTCGGAGGTTGGCTTGGAAGAAGTCGGGAAAGTTATGCTGGAGATAAGATTCAGTTTCCCATGTTGCTTCTTCTTCCGTGTGATGGTTCCACTGAATTTTGTACATTTTGATGGTTTCTCTTCTGGTACTTCTCTCTTTAGTGTCTAGGATTCTGATTGGACGCTCTGTATAGGTCAAATCTGGTTCGATTTCGATAGCTTGGGCATCGATGATTTTGGTAGGGATCTTAACACACTTCTTGAGTTGGGATACATGGAAAATGTTATGAATGGCCGCTAGTTGAGGAGGAAGTTGAAGACGATAGGCTACAGGTCCACAGTCTTCAAGGATTTCAAAGGGTCCGATGTATCGAGGAGCAAGCTTTCCTTTAACACCGAATCTTTGAACACCTCGGGTAGGAGATACTCGAAGATATACGAAGTCTCCAATTTGAAACTGTAATGGTCTTCTTCGTATATCAGCGTAGCTTTTCTGTCGAGATTGGGCGGCCTTTAGATTGTTCTGGATAAGCCTGATCTTATTTTCTGCTTCCATAACTAGATCGGGTCCAAAAATTTTACGCTCGCCGGTTTGTGACCAACTCAAAGGAGTTTGGCATCGGCGACCATATAATGCTTCAAATGGGGCCATCTTAACACTTGTCTGATAGCTATTATTGTAAGAAAATTCTGCCAGTGACAAGTATTTATCCCAGTTCTTGTCAAATTGAAGTACACAAGCTCTAAGCATATCTTCCAGAATCTGGTTTATTCGCTCCGTTTGCCCATCTGTCTGAGGATGATACGCAGAGCTTCGAATTAATTTAGTCCCAAGAGCATCATGGAGCTGCTCCCAGAATCGAGCAACAAATTGTGCTCCACGATCAGAAATAATTGTTTTAGGTACTCCATGAAGACGAACAATCTGATCCAGATAAATCTCGGCATACCTTTTGGCATTATATGTGGTATGCACGGGAAGGAAATGTGCAGTCTTGGTTAATCGATCAACGATTACCCAAATAGAGTCATGCTTCCGAGAAGTGTTGGGCAAGCCAATAATAAAGTCCATACTGATATCCTCCCACTTCCACGAGGGAATGGGTAGAGGTTGAAGGATACCAGCAGTCTTCAAGTGACTGGCTTTGACTCTTTGGCAGATATCAAATTCCGACACATATTTGGCAATTTCTCATCTCATACGAGTCCACCAAAAGTTCTGTTTCAGATCCTGATACATCTTCGTACTGCCAGGATGAATAGAAAATTTGGACAAGTGGGCCTCGTCCATTATTTGCTTGCGGAGCCTATGGTCCTTGGGTACAACAATACGTTCGTTAAACCATAAAACTCCTTTAGGATCAACTCGGAAGCATTTATACTTCCCTTCTCCTTGTGTTAACTTCTGTTTAATGATTCTGACCCCTTTATTATGCTGTTGTGCTAGAACAATCTTATCTCTAAGTGTGGCTTCAACCAAGAGATGGTTTAAGTCACCTTGGAAAATGATCTCTAAGTTGAGCTTGCTCATTTCCCAACAGAGAGTCTCGTTGAATGCTTCAACGGATAGGCAAGAACAATGCGCTTTGCGACTAAGGGCATCTGCAACGACATTGGCCTTGCCTGGATGATAATGCACTTCCAAATCATAATCTTTGATAAGTTCTAGCCAGCGCCTTTGCCTCATATTCAGATCTGCCTGGGTAAAGATATACTTGAGGCTTTTATGATCAGTATAAATATGACATTTGGTTCCTATTAGATGGTGTCTCCAAATCTTTAGGGCATGAATAACAGCTGCAAGTTCGAGATCATGAGTAGGGTAGCTTTGTTCATGAACCCTAAGTGCTCGTGATGCATATGCAATTACTCGGTTGTTTTGCATAAGTACACAACCAAGTCCAGTTCCAGATGCATCGCAATAGATGTCAAAAGGTTTTGAGGCATCTGGTTGAGCTAAGACTGGAGCAGTTGTAAGATGATTTCTGAGAATATGAAATGCATCTTCGCATTTTTGATCCCAGGAGAATTTCACACCCTTTTTTAGTAGTTCGGTCATAGGTTTGGCTATTCTGGAAAAGTCAGGAATGAAACGACGATAATAGCCAGCTAGACCGAGAAAACTACAAATTTGATGGACGGAGGTTGGGGGTTTCCAATCCATCACTTCTTGTACTTTACTGGGATCGACGGATATTCCGTCACCATAAATGGTATGGCCTAGGAATTTAACTGTATCTAGCCAAAACTCACATTTAGAGAATTTGGCATACAGGTGGTGGTCTCTTAATCGTTGAAGGATGACATGAAGATGCTTGGCATGATCTTCTAGAGTTTCAGAATAGATCAAGATGTCATCAATGAAGACCACAACAAACTTATCGAGTTCTTGCATGAAGACAGAATTTATGAGGTACATGAAATATGCTGGAGCATTAGTGAGACCAAACGACATGACAAGATACTCGTATAGACCATACCGAGTGGAGAAAGCTGTTTTTGGAACATCACTGGGCCGAATCTTAATTTGGTGGTAGCCGGAACGAAGATCTATTTTAGAAAACACTTTGGCTCCGGCTAACTGATCAAAGAGGATATCAATGCGGGGTAGAGGATACTTATTTTTGATGGTCACCGCATTGAGAGGACGGTAATCGACACACAGCCTTAAGCTATTGTCTTTCTTTTTCACAAATAGGGCTGGACAACCCCAAGGTGATGCACTCGGACGAATGAAACCTTTGTCTAAGAGATCTTGGAGTTGGGTTTTTAACTCGGCCAACTCATTAGGAGGCATACGGTAAGGTCTTTTAGAGATAGGGGCTGTACCAGGTTGGAGTTCTATAATGAACTCGATATTTCGGTCTGGGGGCATTCCGGGTAAGTCATCTGGGAAAACATCTGGATATTCACAGACAATTGGAATATCCTCTAGTTTGACACCAGATGTCGCATAGGTACAAGAGTTGAAGGATTTTGACTGTGGGAGATAGAGAATGGTAGGCTCATTTTCTGGCGAATTTATCTCCACAGTTCGAGAAGAGATATCCAAAGATACATGGTACTGGGTCATCCAATTCATTCCTAAAAGAACATCCATTCCTTTTAGGTCTAATAGTAATAAATCTGCCCTCATCAGATTACTACCCATTTGAATTGGTACGCCTCTACAGACGTGATTTGAAGAGATTTTACCACCAGGAATTGTTATCACATATATCCCATTAACAGGATAGATATTCAAGCCCGTTTTAGTTCCAAACTTTGTACTGATAAAACTATGGGTGGCCCCGGTATCAAAAAGAACAGTAACAGGATGATGGTTGATAGAAAATGTACCAGTCATTATTGGTGTCCCCTCAGGAAGTTCGGAGAGCGTGGTAAGATTCACCCTCCCTTGACGGACCTGCACCACTTGCCTCTTACCCTTCCCCTGATGGTTGGGATTAGCCGCCTGCCCTTGGAAAGATTTCCTAGGTTGAGGGCAGTCCTTGATGAAGTGGGACGGGCTTCCACAATTGAAACAATGATAATTGCTGTTTCCTGGGGTAGCTGGTGGAAAGCTCGGCCGTGGACCTTGTCGTGGCGGCTGTTGATTTTGTGGCAGTGGTGGTCGAATGAATTGTGCCTGTTGGGGAGGTCGAGCTACCCATCTGCCAGGTAAATTACCTCGAGGCGGAGCTCGAGGGGCGTTGCTCGGGACCAACCGATACCGTGGCGGCTGTGAAGTTGCAGGCCCTGTGGGTGCTTTCCGTTTCTTTTCCGCTCTGTGGGCGGCAATGCAATCCTCTTGAGTAATGGCCATGTTGACCAACTCATTGAAATTGTCGGCCTTCGCTAAATTCAGCCATTCTTTAAGCTTGGTGTTTAGGCCACGATGAAAGCGATCACATTTGCGGGCATCAGTGTCCGCATGTGATCTCGCATACTGGCACAAGTGATTGAAAACTTGCGCATACTGCGTAACCGTGCGGGTACCCTGGGTCATGCTCAAAAATTCATTGAGCTTCCGCTCAATGAGTCCTGCTGGTATGTGATGTGCTTGGAACGCAGTTCGAAACTCATCCCAGGTGACAACGTGATCAGCGGGTTGCATCGCATGAAACTGATCCCACCAAAGACGGGCATTGCTTCAGAGTTGCTGGGCTGCGAAGAGCACCTTGTTCTCCTCTGAACATGGAGCTGGTAGTAAGGCGAACTTAGACTCAATAGTTCGTAACCAGGCATCTGCGTCCAAAGGCTCATCGGCCTTATGGAATAATGGAGGTTGGGTGCTGAGAAAGTCCTGATAATTGGCCGACAGGGGTTCACCTCGGCCTCGAGGTTGCTGCTGGAAGTGGCCCATTTGAGCTTGCACAAGTTGATTTAGAAGCTCAGTTTGCCGGGCCATAACCTCGGCCAAGTTTGGAGGTGGCAGTGGTGGTTGCTGAGAACTACCAGGCTGACCTGCCCGGAATCCTTCCGGGGTTCCTCGAGTAGCTCCAACCATCTAAAATAAAGGAGACATCCATTATCAACCATAATCTTACTCCAGTTTCAGATAATATGCAATTACCAAACGGAATTGTAATGCATATTCTCCATTCAATCCACTTATACAGATACACAGATTTTGAACAAGATAACCAAAACTCAGGATTTAGATTACTATACAGATACTGATATCCTTACATCTTACACTAACACACTCAAATTATTACAAACTTTTATCTAAAAGTACATGCCACACATACAACAAGTGGCTTTATAACTAAATAATCTACACACTACTTATGTTACATCTTATACACTAATTACATCTAAACCATCACCCTTTCAGCCATAACTAAAAGTCATCAAAATTTCCCACTGATGACTGACTTCCAGAAGAGGAATGATAGGGACTGACGACAGGATCCCCGTGCTCAGAATCAAGTTCTGAGACCCCTTCAATCTCCTCGGGATCTTCCTCTTCAGCTTCAGGTACTGCCGGTGCTACAGGAGGAATCGGGGGCTGTTGCAATTCCTCAATCTGAGCTTGAGCGTCATCTACCGCAAGGATCAGATCTTGGACTTGTGTCTGTAGAAACTCAATAACAGTATCCCTCTGAGTGATTATATGATCACTCTCATTAATCTGATCTTCCTGATGGTGGATAGTCTCGTTTTGAGTAGCAATAATCCCATCCTTCTCGATTACCACCGCTCGGAGTTGATCCACCTGGGTGATGTATCTGGCAGCTTCCCCGTGGAGACTTCGCGCAGCCTTAATCAGATGGCCTATCTCACGGCGTAGCAGCAAGTGATAATGGTACTGCACGCCCGTGAAACGCCTCATCCCTTGCAGTACTTCTTCTAGTGGACCTTCCAGTCTATGACTCTCAGGAATTGTCCCGAGGTCCTGCTCTGCTTTACCAGGATCGGTTGTAGCAAACAAACCAATAGGCTGTCCTACAACTTCCTCGGGGTGTTGACTGCAAAAGGCATAAATGGCTTCTAGAGCCACTGCTTCGATAGTATCCACAATTCGGTAGCCTATCATGCTGATCTCAATAGGCTGCCATTGTGAACGAAAAGGATGCTGAGGGATAGTCATCCTAACATGAGCTCTATGGATTCCTTCTTCCAAATGTTCCACAGCGTCATACTGAGGAGGTTTCGTATAATAGAAGGTTTGCAAGAACTCCCAAAGTAAACGGGGAAAACCTTCCCAATGAAGGGCATTGGTATGGAGGTGCCCTTCCGGATCCCAAAAGACATTGGAAGGTGCTGCCATCTGCGACCAGAATGCAAAGGGTGAAAACTTTTTATCTTGTTAAGAGAGTACAAGATAAACAGAGCAAGATAACCAATTCTGATAACAGCAAGGACTGAAAATCAGATGGAAAACTAAGATTTCATCTAAGGTACCCAACCTAAAGCTATCCTTAACACTTCATTAGCCCACCCAAAGACAAACAACATATCTTCATATGTGGAAATGCTTTTATTAACAGGTTATGCATGCACGTACTACTCGTCCTCGCAACCAAAAACAACTGCCGAATATGTTCGGACTTACGTAATTAATTCCGGTGGCATAACCATACGTCTCTCACTATATATAACTAATCGACAAATCCTACGCATCCTAATAGCGTAAGCGTGGTCAGTGTACCTGCGGAAGAATACACATATATATATCTCCTGAACCTTTCATGGCAGCACGACATGAAAGCGTCCCCAAACATTACTGCTCACTATAGAAGCAGCATCTGTACAATTACCGCCGTACAGACAACGTTAACATACGTCATCGAAACAACGTATTCACGGAGGGTACCGCAAAATGCGGGGGCATGAACAGCGATCGCCATACCCTGCGCCGAACCATATACTCCCAATATAATCAACCTAAGTTGGTATATTGGCAGCATCTCAAGTAGGCCACTGCTTGAGAAAAAGCGTTCGGTTCGCATCACCGACAGGAAGGCCAAGCTCCCTCAGTTGGCTGAGGATCCTTACCTTCTTACCTCACGATCGTATATGTCGTTACAGAAAGTAAAATTGGATTGTGCAGGAATTTAAGGTTTGACGGAAAGTAGTGCTGCAAGTCAGATTTATATATATACTCTAATTGCCACCTGATATTTCCCATATACATCCGTAGGGCTTTACATTCTAAGCAACAACCTTAATGAATCCAACGCAAGTTTGTAAACTCATTTGTTTAACAAACTTTTATCCAGAAAACGCTTTTTAAGAGCTTTTCCAGATGTAAAAGTAAACCTACAGCTCTGATACCAGCTGTGGCAGAACCGCTCGAATTATTCCGGCTCAAGTGCGCTATTGATCGCCGTATAACTGCAATCAGCCCAACGCACTTCAAACGGAACAATCCTTTGGTCTGTCGGGTCACCGCCCGATACAACCATGGTTCAGCAGGATCGAAGCAGGTTTACCTCACACGAAGACGAGTTCACATCACAGAATAGCTCATCAACTTTTAATTTACAGCCATACATACATTATTACAAACCGAGTTCAAAGATAAGTAAATTTATACAAACCATGTTCAACTGACAAGCATGACAGCTTGTCCAAACTCACAGCGGAAGAAAAAAAGTTTTTACGTGACTACACACGTCGCGAAGGCGAACACCAAGCTTAGCCCAGGGCCTGGTGTCACTCCGGAGGGTCAGTGTGTGGCAGAACCAACCTGAATTATACCGGCTCAAGTACGCGAGTCCATATTAGCGGGCTCTGGCGTGCTTCAAACGGTATAATCCTTTGGCCTGTCGGGTAACGTCCCTGATAAACCACCGAAAGCAGGATCATAACAAGGTACCCCGCACGAAGGCGAGTCCAGAGATACAAGGGCCATCACATTTTACATCACAGGCAGTTATATTACATGAGTTGTTAAAAAGTACATGATCTTCCCTACCGTGAAATTCTTACAAAACGACATAAGTTTTAGAGTAACAGGGATACCAAAGTACGGTATAATACACGATGCCGGTAAGGATGTCATGCTTGCCCTTGCATGACATCACTCGGAGGGGTCCGGGTTGGCCGGGGACGGGTCCCACTCCACGGACCAACCATCAGGCAGAGGGTAGGGCCACGGTACAGGTAGGGCTTGATCAGCAGAAGCATTACCTGAACAAAAGTTATAAAGCAAGGCTGAGTATTCTAATACTCAGCAAGGCTTACCCGGTGATGGTATACATAGCCATATAACTAGACTCATGAAATCTGGTAATGGTTTTGGGGTAAGTTTTCAGCAGAAAAGCAACTAAGAGCTGATCCTTATTTTCATCTTTTAGCTTTTGAGGTTCTAGTTGAATATCCATTCTAGGTGAGCATCTAAATCTATACAAGCATGGTATAATCTTTAATCATTCATCATTTTAGATAATATCAAAATAATTGCTCTTGTTACTCAATGTGACAAAGGAATTAAGCAGTCTCAACCATCGTGAGAGGCGGACGATTCGAATCGAATTTAACCTTGCAAGGTAAACCTAACTCACACGCTTGGAACATCCAACGATAGTTCCGAAGCAACCGTTTGCCTTTCATTCCGACTCGTGGATCAGAGCCACCACAAGCGACTGCAGGTCATACGCACTTCCAAAGTGCAGGACGTACGTCTGTAGCGCGACTACAAAACCCGTACTCCTGGTTGCCCAGCAACACGTATGCCTACACGTCGAACATAAGTAACCAAAAGAAGCAAGACAAGTGGTGGGAGGTATGTCCACTACTCGGGCCGATTGGCTACTAGGCTTACCGCTTACCATATTTCGCGGCATGTGGTTAGTACTTTCAAACGCTTAACCCCGATCACCACACGCTGTGACCTTATCAGAATTTTAACAATACAGACGGGGTATCACCTCGACCATGATACCTCACAAAACTCCCGTCCGTCATCCTTATAGTGATAACAGAAATGTAAGCATTACAACTCCTATGTCGCGCGAGTGACCGGAAATCACCCGACTTCTACCGGCCCTATTAGCATAGCAACTAGCCGGACTCAAATACTAGTATTCAATACATCGGTTCCTAGGAGAATGCAACTAGGGTTTCAAGCAATTCCTAAGAACTTAATGCATAGATAGATATAATAATATAAATTGTCGAGTAAATAAAGTAGGGTTTATGTCCGGGGCTTGCCTTCTTGAGTAGGGTTGAGGGTAGAAGGATCGAGGTTTTCCGAACCTTGGTTCGGATCTTCAGTTAGATTCCTGACGGCGTCTCCGGAATCTTCAGGAGATTCTTCGGCTTGTCCGCGATTAACTCGTAGTCACCATCAGCGAGGGTAAACGGTTCTACATGATATGCAAGGCAATTAATATTAGGAAATGTGCACTCTTTTAATTGAGTTATATTAAAAATTATATTTAAAAAGATTAGTATTATAAGAAATGCCAAAACAAAGAAGTTTATAATCTAAGTCTATACTTAATACTTGACTTATAATCACGTCATTGAATTAATTTAAGATAAATATTAAACATATATTAGAGTTAAATTCAAATTTAAATTTGAATTTAAACTTTTATGTATAGAAGGTTATAGAATTTTGAACACTTAAAACTAGATCACTTTCTAATTTATGATTAAGAGATCTAATTAGTTAAAGTTTAAAAGGTATGTTTAGCTAATACTAATTTAAAATAATTTAAAAGGATTTAAATTATAGTATAAGTTTGGATTTGGAAGTTTTGCATCATTTTATATATCATATATAGAAATTACACATCAAAATTACAAACAATCAAATCAACATGTAGGAATTAAAGATATTACATTTCCTTGTTTCAAATTTAAATTAGATTAAAAAATATTTGGTTTCATATCAAATCCTTTTAACAAAAGTTATAGAGTTCATACTCTAGTTTCCAACAAAACAAGTTTTGCTAATTTTGAAATTTTCTATGATTTGTTATACATTTTACAAGACAGCACATACACATCACATGAAATAACAGACGTCTAGGGGGGGGTCTCGGTAATTTTGCACTGGAACCCTTGGAACAACAGAACTAATTGCAAAAAGGGCCTTGCCCGACCCTGCGACGGCCGGCACGTCGGGCACGACGGCGTTCCCGCCGGCGGCGAGGACTCCGGCCAAGGGGGGCGGTCAAACACCATCTACAGGACCTCGGAAAGGCATAGGACAAGGAAGCACCGGACTGGTAGCAGGAGAACAGAGCGGCCGACGGACGGGGGCGGCGGCCGTGGCGGCGCATCGCCGTTCCCGGCGAAGGGACGACGAACACGAGCCGAGAAGGGGCGCACGAGCATCAGTGGACCACCGGGGAGCTGTTTGTCTACCTGGTGGAGCGGGAGACCGGGTGGAAGGAGCTGTCGACGGGAGGACCGAGCTCGGGCGGCTCCGGCGAGCGGCGGCTCGGGGCGAGCAAGATTCCGGCAGAGGGGCGGTCGGAGTTGATTTGGCTCGAGCGGAGGAGCAAGAGGAGAAGGTGGGGAGGCTACTGGTGAAAGGAATTGGGATGGGGTGGCGCGGTGAGGGGGAATTGCGACGGGGAGTGGCGGCGGTGGTTCGGTGCTTCGTGGGGGAAGAACACAGAGCAAACCAATCGGGGGAAGAGGGGGTGTGGTTCGGTTGGTAGCAGCACTAACTCACAGAAGAGAGGGAGACGCTTGAAGAAAGAAAGGATCACGGCCGGGCTCTGAATTGCGGCGGCGAGGTAGCGGCCGGCATGCGCCCGAGGGCATCGTGGCGCCTGCGCAGGAGGACACCGGAGCAGGGGCTACGGCGGTGGCCAAGGAGTAGACTGACGCGTGGAGAGGGGCAGCATGAGGTGGACGGCGGCGACTGCAAGACGGCGGCCAGGGGAGGCGCTCTGTCGCCGGCGTCAGTGCGGGAGCAGAGGAGCAGAAGGGGTGCAGAGGAAGAAGAAAGGAGGGAGAGATCCAGGGACTCGTTTGCAAATTTTAAAAGTTACAGGGACCCTGCAGAAAAGTACTTTTTCCCCACTAATCTACACCTTTGCTTTAAAACTCAAATTCAAAAACTCAAAGTTTGCCACATTACAAAATGAATTTTGAATCAAGGTAAAATTAATTTACCCCTGTCCCTACCAAACCAAGTTTTAATCAAAATTTTGACATATTTACATTATTCTTAGGATGTCATGATGACAAATATTTTTCACAGATAGGTCCATAAGTAAGCATAAAATTACTTTTACCCCTTACTTTTTGCACAAAAGACCCTGTAACCTGCATTTTTACACATAGGCCCTTGCCTTTGCTTAGGAGCTTATTTCACCTTATGACCATACCCAAAGCACACTCCTTGCACAAAAAGACTTGTAAGGCATGAAAATTTTCAAATACACCCTTAACATCTATGTCTATTACATCCAGGGTTTAATTTGTATGAATCTTATTACCTGGATGTCACACAGTGCCAGCCGGGGACGGGTCCCACTCCACGGACCAGCCAAAAGGAACGGACGTTGGCCACACAAGGTTGTCCGTGGGATTCTCGTAGGTCAGCAAGGCTTACCCGGGATTTGGGTATACTTTAGCCCATAACTAGACTCATGAAGGTACTATATGGGCTCTGAGTTTATTTTCAGCTGAAAAGCAACAGAGAGTATAAACTATTTTCAAGTTTTAGCTTTCCGATTCTAGTTTGATTAGCCATTCTAGGTAAGCACCTATACTAAACAAGCAATATAGAGATTATCATCCATCAAGATTATGCCATCATTAATTTCACCCTTTACTCGATGTGGCAGAAGGAATAAGCAGTCTCAATCCTCGTGAGAGGCGGACGATCCGAATCGAATTTAACCTTGCAAGATAAACCTAACTCACACACTTGGAATGCCAACAGGGCGTTCCGAAGCAACCGTTTCCCTCATATTCCGGGTTATGGATCGGGGCCACCACAAGCGACTGCAGGACCGTACGCACATCACTCGTGCAGGACATACGTCTGTAGCGCGACTACAAAACCCGTATTCCTGTCTGCCATGCAGAACGTACTCCCACACGTCGGTGCGTGTGAACATAAAATAAAGGTCGAGTGGTGGAGATGCGTCCATTTGCCGGGCCAATCGGGTACTAGGCTTACCGCTTACCATATTTCGCGGCATGTGGCTAGTACTTTCAAAAGCTTAGCCACCACTACCACACATTTCGACCTTAAGACTTTTATCAAAACAGACAGGGTAAAACTCAGGTCATGATGCAACACATGACCCTGTCCGTCATCCTTATAGTGGTTGCAGAAATATAAACATGCAACTCCTATATCGCGCGAGTGACAGGAGATCACCCGACTTCTACCGGTCCTATTAGCGGAGCATCTATCCGATAAGGACTCAGGAGCATTACATTGGATTCCTAGGATTCATGCATCTAGGGTTTCACTTCAAATCCTAGACTTAATGCAAGGTATAATATAGATAGACATAGATTACAGTGTAAGTAAAGTAGTAGGATATGTCCGGGGCTTGCCTTCTTGAGTGGGGTTGAGGGCAGGAGTGTCAGAGGTTTCCGAACTCGGGTTCGGGGCTTCAGTTAGTTCTTCGACGACTTGCGCTGGGTCTTCTGAAAAGCCTTGGTCTTGTCCTAAGACCAATTCGTAGTCCCCGTCATCGAGCGTCGTTGATTCTATATGAGATGCAATAAATTAAATAAGGTGAAATTTAAATTTAAGATTTCACATTTCAAATATTGTAACTCATCCAATTAACACACAAGAATTCACAAAATAAAGAGGTTTAGGTTTGAAACACTATTTATAAAGGAATCACAAAGATATGGTGGAGTTTATTGCAAATAAGAACTAAAACATTTAAATTAAATTTAAAAATGAACCAAAATTTAAATTCAAAACTTTTAAATAAAAGATCATAGGTTTTAGAAATTTAATTATACATTAACATTAAATAATATCACATTAAAAAAATAACAGTAAACCTTAATTAGAAAGGGTTATACAACAGGTTTAGGTAATATTTCAAATTTGAAAGCCCGAATTTAAAAGAAGTTAAGTTTAGAACAAATTTGAGTTTGAAATTTTACACAAAGCTACGCATACTTACAGAGCATACATGCCAAAATTCATGAGCCAAAGCAAGAAGAAATAAAGGTTAAGCATAAACTACCCCTTAATCTTAGGTTTAAAATAGAGGTAAAAGTATTTTGTTTCAAACTAAACTTTATTAACAAAAGTCATAGAGTTTGAAATCTAGTTTCTAACAAAACTAATTTTGCCATTTTTGGATTTTTCTGTGAATTACTATGAATTTTACAAGACAGAAAACACACCCACATGAAATAACAGCTACTTCTATTACAAATCAGCCCCTACTTTTAGCGGATAACCCCCTGGAAAGAAAATACACAAAGCAATTGGATCCACGGCCATGGCCGGCGGGGAGGAGCTCAGGTTCGGCCAAATTCTGGCCGTGGGGGTCGCCGGCGGTGAGGGGGAAGAGGAGGGAGAGCATGAGGAGACTTCGGGCTATCTATTGGTGGTCTTGGAGGGACTCGAGGCGGCCGGAGGAGTGCTGCCCACGGGAGGCCGAGCCGGCGGCCGGAGGCGTGCGGTGGCGATGGGGTTCCGGTGTGCGGAGGAGGAAAGGGTCAGGCTGGGGAGGTGCGGTGGGGGACGGGGGAGCTGATGGTGCGGTCGGTTTGGGGAGGAAGAGGGCGGAGGGGGAAGCTCCACTACGGACCGAGGTCACGGCAGCGCTAATGGAGGGCGGCAAAGCCTGTGCGCGCGCGGGGAGGTCCCGGGTAGCTTTTATAGGCAAATGGAGTGAGGCGGGGGAGCCAGGGCGGGCTGAGCTTCGAACCTGAACCGCTACGGGGGGGGATGAACCGGGGAAAGTGCGGCGGCGGTAACAGAGGCGCCGGCGAGCGGCGCTGGCAACGCGCAGGCGCCGTGGCGCGCGGACAGGGCGCCAACAGGGGGAAATAGAGCGGTGGACGGGCAGGGGACTGACGTGTGGGCGGGGGAGAACAGGAGGTGGCCGGCGGCGACCAAGAACGGGGTACTGCGCCGGCGGCAGTGACGCCAAGAGCAGAGCAGAGGAGCCAGGGGCGCCAGGAGGAAGAAGGGGGTAGGAACTGAGCTAGGGACTGATTTGCAAAATCAGAGAAAAGCATGGACCTGACTGTAAAGAACTTGCAACTTTTAAACCAGTGCTCAAATGAAGATGGTCCAAAAAGCAAAAGTGCATAGTTTTTCAAACACTACAACTTCCCTTTAAGGTTCATCTGCAGTTGAGCAACAGTTTTGAAGATATTGTAGACTTAGTAAATTTTTCACATTTTATGTAAGTCCTATGGTTAAAAGTACTTTTACATATATACCCAATGGTAATTTCACATATTTTTGCAATTCAACCACAGATACCACTTTTTGCAAAATAACCCTCTTACTTTTAAACTTTTCCCTCTACTTTCACCCATTTTGCATAAAATGACCCCTAGTTAAAATTAATTACATAAACACCACTTTTTCCATAACATTACACATATTAAACACACATTTGCCATACTTTGGACATAAAAACATACCAAAACTCTAGGGTGTGACCAAGCTAATTACCTGAGTGTCACACCAAATCGGCCGTGGCGGCGGTGCGATGGTGAGCGGCGGCTCGGGAACTCCTGCGAGCTCGTGCGCCACGGGGAAGTCGCGGGGGAGGGAAAAGAGGGGCCGGTGAGGGTCCTCACCACCATGTGGTGCTCCGGGGGTGGTCGTTCGACGGCGAGCGGCACTGGAGCGGCGGCGCAGCGACGGCCTGAGGCGGCGACAGCGGCGGAGCGCTTTGGGCTAGGGTTTGCAGCGGAGGCGGCGGCTACGGCGTGGGGGAAAGGGCGCTAGGGTCCCGGGGTTTAAAGAGCAGCGGCCGCGGCACCTGGGCGTGCGGGCCCGAGGCGGAGAGCGGCCGGGAGGGGCGCCGCGTCCGACCCGGCCTCGAGCCCGAGCCTGGCTCAAGGTCGGGGACGACCGTGACGGGTGGGGGCCACCTGCCAGTGAGAGAAAGGGGGAAGGGAGAGGGAGGTGCGGGCGGACTGGGGCGGGTCGTGTGGGCCACGTGCGGGGGAAAGAAGAGAAGGGGAGGAGGTAAGCGGGCTGCACGGTGGAGGGAGGGAAAGAGGCCGCTGGCTGGGCCGGGCTGCAAAGGGGGAAAGAGAGGAAGGGGGGGAGAGAGAGAGAGAGAGTGGGCCAGCTGGGCTCGGCCCAAAAGAAGAAGAGGGAGGGAAATAAAATGAGAAAGACATTTGAATGCTTTTGAATTTGAGTTGGAGAATTTGAATTCAAATGCAAATCAAACAATAAAAACAATGCATAGAGGCATGAAATGCACAAACCTATGTGACCTTATATTTCTTTTTAGGTTTTATTAAATTGCCAATAATTCACGATAATGCTCTAAATGAAAATAATTGAAACAAAACCTTAGGGTCCCTAATGGAAATCTAGCCAAATTTATTTAAGTTTCAGATTTAAATTTTTAGGGTGTTACAAACCTACCCCCCTTAAAAGGAATCTCGTCCTCGAGATTTAGCTGCGCTAGCAAAGAGCTTAGGAAATTTGCCTGTATCTCGTCCTCTCGTTCCCTTGTAGCCTCATCCTCTGCATGGTGACTCCACTGAACCTTACACATCCGGATCCTCTTACTCCGAGTGATTCTTTCCATTGTGTCCAAGATTTTGACCGGGTGCTCTGTGTATGTCAAGTCTTCCTGCACATCCATCTCCTCAAGTGGCAATTGTTCCTCTGGTACCCTTAAGCACTTCTTCAACTGTGATATATGGAACACGTTGTGTACCTCTGACAGTCGCGCTGGTAGTTCTAGCTGGTAAGCCACCTCGCCTTTCCGTTCCAAGATCTTGAACGGACCGATGTAACATGGTGACAACTTCCCTTTGACCTTGAATCTATGCAAGCCTCTGATAGGTGACACTTTCAGGTACACGTAATCTCCTTCTTCGAAAGTCAACTCTCGTCTCCGAGTATCTGCGTAGCTTTTCTGCCTTGACTGTGCCACTTTCAAGTTCTCACGGACAACCTGCACCTGTCATTCAGCCTCTTTAATGATTTCTGGTCCAAATAACTGACTTTCACCTGTCTCACTCCAATACAATGGTGTCCTGCATTTCCTGCCTGCCATACAGTGCCTCAAACGGTGCCATCTTCATACTGGCCTGATAACTGTTGTTATAAGAGAACTCTGCAAACGGCAAACTCTTATCCCAACTGCCTCCATGTTTCAATGCACAAGCTCTGAGCATATCCTCTAATACCTGGTTCGTCCTTTTTGTCTGCCCATCAGTCTGCGGATGATAAGCGGAGCTGAAATTCAACTTCATATCCATTGACTCATGCAACTTCTGCCAGAATCGAGACGTGAACTGAGTACCCCTGTCTGATACTATCTTCTTAGGTTCCCCATGCAAACACACAATTCGAGAGATGTATAGCTCTGCTAATCGTGCCCCGGTATAGGTGGTCTTTACCGGGATGAAATGTGCCACCTTGGTCAAACGATCCACTATAACCCATGTAGAGTCGTACCCGTCTCGTGTATGTGGTAATCCCACAATGAGATTCATACCAATTTCTTCCCATTTCCATTCCGGCACCTTCAAGGGCTGTAACAAACCGGCTGGTCTCTGATGTTCTGCCTTAACTCTCTGACACACATCACACAATGCCACATGAGCTGCAACGTCACGCTTCATGCCATACCACCAATACCTTTCCTTCAAATCCTGATACATCTTAGTACTGCCAGGATAGATAGAATAAGCTGAGTCATGAGCTTCCTACAAAATCTTCTCGCTAAGGTGATCCACATCGGGCACACACATCCTCTTGCGGAACCACACCATTTCCTGTTCATCCTCAGTGAAGTCAGGTGTCTTGCCTGCTTCTATCATCTCGCTGATCTCCTGAATCTTAGGATCCTCAAGCTGACCCTTCTGTATTTCCGATTCTAGAGTCGGTTCCACTTCTATTGTGATCCCCTTCGTATGAGTGACGAACCCCAGATTGAGTCGTTCAAATTCCTTGTACAACTCCCGAGGCATCTGACTAATCATCGTCGCATTCACATAGCTCTTGCGACTCAAGGCATCAGCAACCACATTTGTCTTCCCTGGATGGTAGTGTATCTCCAAATCATAATCCTTGATAAGCTCTAACCATCTTCGCTGCCTTAAATTGAGGTCATTCTGAGTGAAAATGTACTTCAGACTCTTATGATCAGTGTATATATTGCATCGGTGACCCAACAAATAGTGCCTCCATATTTTCAGAGCATGTACCACTGCTGCCAACTCCAGATCGTGCGTGGGGTAGTTCTACTCATGCTTCCTTAATTGACGAGACGCATATGCAATCACGTGTCCCTCTTGCATCAATACAAAACCAAGACCCTGCTTAGATGCGTCGCAGTAGATGTCGAAACTTTTGTAAATATCAGGCATAGCCAACACTGGTGCAGTTGTTAACCTCTTTTTCAACTCCTCGAAACTGTTCTGGCATGCCTCTGACCATATAAATTTCTTATCCTTCTCTAGTAGTGATGTAAGGGGTTTCACTATATTAGAGAAGCCTTCAATAAACCTCCTGTAGTATCCCGCGAGTCCTAGGAAACTCCGGATTTCCGAAACTGTCGTTGGCGGCTCCCATTTCAACACATCTTTTACCTTCCCTGGATCCACTGCAATACCTCCATCTATGATGACATGACCCAGAAACGAGACCTCACTCAACCAAAATTCACACTTACTGAACTTGGCATACAGCTGATTTTCCCTGAGTTTCTGCAGAACAAGCCTTAAATGTCCCTCGTGCTCCTCTTCATTCTTAGAGTACACCAGAATATCATCAATGAATACCACCACAAACTTGTCAAGATACTCCATGAACACCTTATTCATCAGATACATAAACTAAGCTGGAGCATTAGTCAGCCCGAATGACATCACCGTATATTCATATAGCCCATATCTGGTAGTGAATGCTGTCTTGGCAATATCCGAGGGTCGTATCCTCAGCTGACGATACCCTGACCTCAAATCAATCTTGAAAAATACCTTAGCCCCCTTCAACTGATCAAACAAATCTTCAATACGAGGCAACAGGTACTTATTCTTGATGGTAACCTCATTCAAGGCTCTATAATCAACACACATCCTCTGTGTACCATCTTTCTTTTCGACGAAGATCACAGGTGCTCCCCAAGGTGAAGAGCTAGGATGAATGTACCCCTTATCTAGCAATTCTTTCAGTTGTTTCTTAAGTTCCTCTAATTCACCGACTGACATTCTATATGACCTCTTAGCAATAGGTGCAGTACCAGGTAAAAGATCTCTGATAAATTCAATATCACGTTTAGGTGGCATACCTGGCAAATCATCAGGGAAGACGTCTGGGTATTCACACACTACTCTGATATCCTCAGTCGAGCCTGCCTTCAGTTGATTCACTGCACAATCTGCTGCCGATGGAAGCGTTGCAACGAACTCGAATCGTTCACCTTCTGGGCTTGTGAGGATCACTGACCTTTTGGCACACTGAATAACTGCGTCAACCTTGCTCAGCCATCCCATCCCGAGTATGATGTCTATTCCCTTGGATTCCAGCACTATAAAATTGGCACAAAATTCTCTGCCCACAATTTTGAAACTGACTCCAAGACACTGATACATGGCCCTCATATTTCCCCCAGGTGAACTTACTAGCATGTGGTTTGACATAGAATGCACGGGAATGCCATGTTTTGCAACAAACTGAGCAAAAATAAAAGAATGCGATGCACCGGAATCAAACAAAACTGATGCAGGGGCAAAGTTGACTAGGAACGTACCGAACACAACGTCCTGAGCCTCCTGAGCGGTCTCCGCAGCCACATGATTGACACGCCCGCGGACGTAGTTTTGCTGACCCTTGTTGCTCTGGGGCGTCTGCGTGTTGTTTCTAGGCTGTTGCTGCTGCTGTGGAGTTTGACTCTGTCCACTGTTGTTAAACTGGCTGGGAGGATTCTAAGTATTTTTCTTGGGACACCCATTGGCATAATGCCCCGGCTCACCACACCTAAAGCACATATTACCTCCATTTGTAACAGGGTTATTGCTTCTCACCGGCATCCCAGTAGGAGTATTCTGACGATTCTGGGAGAAATTGGGACGTGGTGCAAACTGACCAACCCGCTGCGTCTGCTGCTGCTGACTCTGCTAGTTGGGATGCTGGTATTGGTTCTGCCAGTAATTGACTCCCTGTCCTCCTGTGCGGAACGGTGTGCCTTGCGAGTGGTTGAAGCGAGGACGTGCATTGTTGTTGGACTACGTCGATGACTCGTACTTTCTCTTCTGCTCACCCATCTCCTTGCGGGCATGCTCCACCATGATGGCATTGTCCACCATTTTCTAGAAACTGTCAAAAGTGTGCACCATTAATTGATACTTGATAGGACCAATCAGACCCTCCCTGAAGTGATCCTGCTTCTCCTCATCATCTGCGACATCTGCAGGGGCGTAACGAGACAGTTGGATGAACTTGTCCTGATACTCGCTCACGGACATTGTCCCTTGTTTTAATGCAAGGAACTCTTATTTCTTGAGCTTCATCAGGCCCTTGGGTATGTGCTGCTCCCTGAACTTGCTTCTGAACTCTTGCCAGTTGATGGTGTTGGGGTTGTCATGAGCTGCTGTGTAAGCATCCCACCAATCTGCGGCGGTCCCTTCCAGTCTGCCTGAGGCGTAAAGGACCTTCTCCCTGTCGGTGCACTGGGCGATGTTGAGCATCTTCTCCACTGTCTTGATCCAGTCATTAGCTTGAAGTGGATCCAGTGAGTGAGAGAATGTGGGAGGCTTGTGACTCATGAACTCCCTGTGCCTATCTCTAGTTGGCGGTGGAGGTGGTGGTGGTGCTTGATTCATCTGAGCCTGCATGTTGGCGATAGTGTTCGCCACGTTGGTCAGCAGCTGAGTCTGGACGGCGAGAAACTGCTCCATCCCTGCTGGTGGCGCCTGGTGCTGTTGACTGTGTTGAGGGTCGGGAGTGGTGTTGTTGCTCGTTCCCGCACGTTTACAAAACTAAGACTAAACATACCAATAAGACCGATCGAACTAACGTTTACAAAAGGACTCAAAGAAAAAGAACACTCCTAACTTAACTCCTATGCCTAGAATCTCTAGCGGTAGCGGGTGCGGTAGCCGGGCTCTCCATAGTGAACAAGCTTGCGAGGAGGTGACTCCGCAAGGTACTCGACTGTCTCGTCGCTGTCATACTCCGGGGGCAACTCCTGATCTCCTCTCAGCTGAGCCTCCAGAATGGATTTCTCTCGGAGCATCTTCTGCAACTTCCTCTTGACCTCCTGAAGCTCTGCTCCAGTAGCATCCAAGTCCGTGCTGAGGGCGGCGACCAACTCCTGCATAGTATCCATGAGCGAACCTCCATCCCCAGGGAGTGGAGCCGGAATATGCGCATGGGTGGCTCCCCTCCTGCGTCATGGAAATAGCCGAAACTCAGTGCCCTGCAGTTCCTCACTGTAAGCGTGGCAAAGGTAGTAGAGCGCCCTCCTGGCGGCTTCACTAGTTCCTACCTCCAAGGTCCTCCCGGGCACATCATCAATATGCTTGGAGTACTCCACCCGGGTACCATGCTTCTCATCCGGGACACTGATCACCACTGCCACCAACCACTCTTCCTCCTGCTGGGCATTCTTGTGCAAATGAGCTTCATAACGGGCCATCCACGGAAAGCCAATCTTCTGCATGGCCCTCCAGAGAAGCGTGGGGATTGGACCTTCAGCAAAGTCCAGGTGGTGTATCTGCTTCTCGTAGTGGGGCTCCGACGGTGGTACAGGTGCTGGGGCGGCCGGCTCTATGTCATCACCAGGATCACTGCCTCCACCTCCGAGTGCACCTGAGTCATCACCATCTTCTTCTACATCCTCCTCTCCAGCAGCGTCGGGATCAGCTCCATTTCCTCCAGTAGCATTCTCCTCTTCGGGGTCCTCCTCGACGTCTGGGTGGTCCTCCGGAAGCTCCATGGGCTCCTCCTCTGTGTCGGTGTCCACCCATCCTCCTCCGTAGTAGCCGTGGTAGTCATCGTCGTTGTTGCCACTGTCAACCTCCACGAACTCAGGAGCGTGCTTAGGCTCCTCCTGCTCGGACTCCTCCTGCTCAGGCTCTTCTGGTGGATGGTGGATCGGGTGGGGCGGTGCACGGGTCCTCTTGCGAGCGGTCTGCCAGGTCCGGGCCATCTATAGCAAAAAGGGAAGACAACGCGAAAGAGAGAGAATATTTAGGAAGTGCTATAGGTGACCTTAAAGCAAAAATTAAGTTGGAAAAACACACTTGGGAGGCAAGCATGCAATCAAGGATGAGAAAATAGTGATTTAATCAGGAATTAAGCAAATTTTCCAAACAAGCATGCAGAAGCTAGGTTACTAAGCAAGATAAGCCTTAAAATTTTACTATTTCTAACTAGGCTAACGTCCTACAGTCAACACTGCTCTGATACCACTTCTGTCACACCCGGTTTAAGAAGGACAACCGAATGCATCTCATAGGTGCGCCAGGATCAAGTTCCACACATATGATAGACATCACAAGTGATTACAACATCAATATCATAACAAAATAGAGTATAATAGTGCTTTATTATATGACCATCAGTCTTAATCTTAAACGAATGAATAAATGATTATTCTAGCAGCGGACTTCATCTTCACAGGTAGTTGACTGGGAGACATACGCCTAGAAATCTCCAATATCTTCAGGAAACTCCGGACAATTATCTTGTTCTGAGCAGCATTGGGTTTAATAAAGCAAGCGTGAGTACACTTATGGTTGGTACTCAGTAAGTGGAGGGAATAATATGACATGCAAGGCCAAATCAAGGAAAAGCTGACATGGTTTAACTGCGTCAAGCAATTTTAGTTGATCAAGTTTTATTAAGCAAGCTCAACTAGGTGTAAGTAAATACCAACCCCTTTCAACAACAGTAGAGCTATGAACATCAACAACATAAGAACGTCGATTTAGATCATCTTCAAGTTCAATTATCATGTGAGGGTCCAAGCCGCTCTTAACCGTGAGCACGGCTGATATATCAGTTTTCACTCTGCAAAGGTTGTACACTTTACCCACAATTCGTGTTTCCCTTGATGCCCGGGTTTGTAAGGCCCTTAAACACTTCCAAGGTGAGTGGCAGGGATTCACTACGAGACCTTTACAAAGATTCCCTTACTTATGACAATCCGCTAAGGTTTCAGGTCAAAGCGGTCATAACCCTCTCTAATGAGGAAATACCTTAGCCAAGGATCACATAGCCATGTGCCTCAAGAGGACCGAGCTATACCCCGTCGATGCAACCCCTCTTGTCCTTTCGGTAAGACTATCATATGCTAAGGTTTCTAATTAATTAGCCAAGATCAGAGCCATATAGTATTGTGGTTGTACTATTTTCCTAGGTGGTTCTCCATATTCCAATTAATGCAATGATCTTAATTATCACCATAAAAGTATCCCAGAACATGAGTAGACTAATGTAGCATGACTTTCAGGTTATCCAACCAAGTTCTAAGTATTTGCAACTAGCGTAGCTACATCATAAAGGTAATAACCCAGGTTTAATCAAGGAAGTTTAAATCAGACTAGGCATATCCTTAATTTGGGATCCATCATATTCTAGACACATGCATGCATATAAAGTAAATGTGTGTAATTGTAATTGATTAGGACCGGAATATGATCAAGGACCACTTGCCTTCTTCAAAGAACTGCTGCTGCTCGGGAACGTCTTCAAAGTCTTGACCCTGCAGATCCTCGAACTGCGCACCGTCTATCGCGACAAGCAAGCACATACGAACAAACAAATAGAATAAAATAAGAACAGTACACCAATCAATAAAAATAGAACAAAATAACCTTAAAAAGTAACTACTTATGCTGCATGGATCGCATGAACGCAAGAATCGTTGAAATTGGAGTTAAAACGGAGAAATTAGGGTTCAAACAGAGTTCCAGGGACCTATTTGTAATGGTTTTGAATCTAAAAGGGCTCTGACAGAAAAAACCGAGGGCTAGATTGTAATTAAACCCTAGATAGAGGGGTTAGACTGCAAAATATAGAGATATTGGACGGTGGGTTCAATTTTGGAAAACTACAGGGGTCTAAACAGACGAAACAGGACCTAATCGCAATTACTTTTGAACTACGGTGGACTGCGGGTTGATTCCGGGGAAACTGAAGGGCTAAACCGCAAAACTCCCTCAGTTGACCGGTATCAGATCTGTGTGACCCGGGGTCTCGGCTCGATCTGAGCCGTTGGAGTTAGATTCTACGGCCGTGACGCGGGGATGGCGCGGGAGCGGCGGCGGGACGCCGGCGGCGAGGCTAGAGCGGTGGCGGGTAGTGGCGTTTGGTCGGGGAAAACGCGATTACGCGTTCCTGGCCTCGGTTTGGAGTGCCGCCGGTACGGGGAGATAGAGGGGGACATGGGGAATCGATCTAGGGCGGTTGGGGGTGACCAAATTGGCTGTGGCGGCGGTGCGATGGCGAGCGGCAGCTCGGAAACTCCGGCGAGCTCGTGTGGCCACGGGGAAGTCGCGGGGGAGGGAAAAGAGGGCCGGTGAGGGTCCTCACCACCACATGGTGCTCCGGGGGTGGTCGTTCGACGGCGAGCGGCAGTGGAGCGGCGGCACGGCGACGGCCCGAGGCGGCGACGGTGGCGCAGCGCTTCGGGCTAGGGTTTGTGGCGGAGGCAGCGGCTGCGGCGTAGGGGAACAGGCGCTAGGGTCCCGGGGTTTAAATAGCGGCGGCTGCGGCACCTGGGCGTGCGGGCCTGAGGTGGAGAGTTGCCGGGAGGGGCGCCGTGTCTGTCCCGGCCTCGAGCCCGAGCCTAGCTCGAGGTCGGGGATGACCCCGACGGGTGGGGGCCACCCGCCAGTGAGAGAAAGGGGGAAGGGAGAGGGAGGCGCGGGCGGACTGGGCCGGGGCATGTGGGCCGCGCGCGGGGGAAAGAAGAGAAGGGGATGTCAGACCCGGGGCCACGGGGCTGTGTACATATCGTAGTTTAAAGAGGTTTAAGAGATTAAGTTCGTCTTATCTCTTATTTATCTTGTTTATCTCTTATTTATCCTGTTTAAGTAGGAGATAGAGCTAACCGATACAGAGGGAATCTACTCGAGACATGTTCTGGTAACGATTCCTTAGCTGGTGTTGGTTAGTATCTTTGTAACCCTAGCCTCTAAAATATATAAGGGAGGACAGGGACCCCTCTCAAAGCACGATCTCTAGATCATTCAACACCTAAAGCAATACAAACCACCATACAGGACGTAGGGTATTACGCATCTTGCGGCCCGAACCTGTCTAAGTTTTGTGTTCCTTGCACCTTCGAGTTCCTGATCTCGGCGTCCCCTCACCCAAAACTTACCACCTTGGGCATATCCCTCGGTGGGCAGCCGGTTAAACACCGACAGCTGGCGCGCCAGGTAGGGGAGCGTGTCGAAGATCCACCGGCGAGCTCGATGGCATCTTTCAAATTCTCCAGGTTAGTTCCCTCTGAGGGTACGACGTTCGTTTTTGGCTCGTGGGTCTACATTGCAGATGGTGTGGGCGATTTTCGGCGATTCCTCGTCGACATGAAGCCAAAGATTTCCGCTGCGGATTCCCACAGCAACCTCGACAAGTTCAGCAAAGATTTCGACGATTTGTCTACCCATGCTTCTGCAACAAAGATCGAGATGGAGTCTGCTCCAGGTTCGACTTCATCTAGTTTTGTGGCAACTTCCCTTGGGTTGGACTCGTTCCAATCTAAGGATTCACGTAACCGATCCCAACTCGGTTCACGCAATCTGGCCACTGATCTCCAGGAGGCCAACGTTTCTGGGTCCCTCTCCATGCTAGAGAAGGACCTGGACTCTCTGCTCCAGGTTGGAAGGCCTGAAGCCACCGCGTGTTGGGGGGCTTCGGGTTGTTTTGGCGCCAGTGATCTGATGATCACCTCCATGCCGGAGGGGCGCATTGTGCATTGGAGGGGCATGGCGCTCTCCGATCTACTCGAGGCTGAGGGTCGACTTGTGGCCCATCTCGAGCCTTTGCCCTTCCAGGAGGGCAGGCCGCTGGCCACCGTGGCGTAGGGGTTGACTGAACTAGTCGACGCAAGCTTTGACGAGCTCACCTCTCGCCAGGTGCTAATGGCGGAAGAAGGCGAGGATGATGGTGGTTGTCCCATCGTTGACTTTGAAGCGATCTCTGAAGATGAGGCCACTGCCAACGCCGGCGAGGAGAATGACGCCGATCGCAAGGCACGTAGGGCCAGGAACAGGGCCCGCGTAATCCGGCGAAGGAGGGCCAACGAGCGTAGGTGATCTATGTATCGCGAGCTTGACCCTGAGTTTTTCGCCGTAAGCGAACGGGGTTTCAGGACCCCGGTGGCCAACATTGCCAGGGTTACGGCCATCCTCGAGCGCAGCCACGATCCGGACGTGCGTCAAGCACTTCTTTACGCGCAGAGGGCCTAGATCCAGCTGGATCAGCAAAACCCGGCGTCCACCATCAAGGAGGAGCGCATGGGTGAGAGTCGGAGCCAGGCTCAAAGCCGAACGGCTGGCGGTCGCCCTCGACATCAGCCCAGCCACAACAACAACAACGCTCGCGGGAGCCAGGCCCCTGGCGGGAGGCAACAGCCACCTTCAGGGGGTAACCCGCGACAGGCCAATCATCGGCCTCCTATAGAAGACATGCGCCAGCATATTAATGAAGGCCGCGATGCGCGGACTGTGATCTCCTCCAGGCGTAAGGTACGTGAAGAAGTTGAGACTGAAGGAACTGCTTGTAGTGATCGTTTCCTAGCTTTCTCTGCGCGATTCAGCAGCTATAAGTACCCTGAGGGTTTCAAGCCAATCGGCATCACCAAGTACGACGCCAAGCAGGCTCCTCAGCAGTGGCTCCGTTGCTACTCCACGACCATTGAGGTTGCAGGGGGGTCGAACATCACCAAAGTCATCTACTTCCCGATGGCTTTGGACCCTACGCCACTCACCTGGCTGGAGAGCCTTAACAACAACTCCATCGACTCCTGGGACAGCTCAAGAGGGTCTTCATCGATAACTTCCAGGGAGCAATTGCTCGTGCAGGTACTCGTCACAATCTTGCTCAATGTAAATAGGAACGTAACAAGCTCCTACGGTCCTACACACGTCGTTTCTTCAATGTCAGCGCCACCATCGCGAACATCTCGGAGGACGACATCATCGACTGCTTCTACAACGGCATCACTGACCCAGGAATCTACAGGGATTTTGGGCGGAAGAGGCCGAAGACTGTTGCGGGCCTTCATGATATGATGCACGATTGGTCCGAACAGGAGGAGAAGATGCGGGAGCGGTTCCCGCGGCGTCAAGATAGCAATCTGAGGCGCCCAAACGGCAACCGCAACGACAAAGGCTAGCGGGACTTTTCGGGTCGACCCTGGAAACGTAAGCCAGATGATATCATTACGGCTATGGATCGTCCTTCGCGAGGCAAGAAGTCGACAACGCAGGAAGAGTTCGAGAAGCTCCTGCAGAAGAAGTGCCCATGGCATCCAGGTGCCAACCATGCAACCATCGACTGTTACCATCTCCGGAGGACGTTCAGCAACTCTGGTGGTGGTAAGAAGAATAAGAAGCCTGTGGACAAAGAACCCGAGGATGATGACCAAGAGGACCAAGGGCGCAACCCGAAGTTTCAAGACACTTCGAAGACCGTCAACGTCATCTTCGGAGGTGATGGGGATTTCGGCTCCAGACGGGACCAGAAGCTGCTTCTTTGGGAGATCATGTCTATCGAGCCGGCGGTACCACGACCACTCCGTTGGTCGGAGGTCCCCATCTTGTTCTCCCGTGATGACCAGTGGACGAGCTTTTCGGAGCCCGACAAGTTCCCCCTGGTTCTGGATCCCGTGGTGGCAGAGGTCAGGCTCACCAAGGTGCTCATCGATGGTGGGAGCGGTCTTAACCTCATCTTCGCCAGCACTCTAAGGAAGATGGGCCTGGACTTCAAGGACATGCTGGTTCCGAGCAAGTCTCCCTTTTACGGCATCGTCCCAGGTAACATGGCACACCCACTTGGTATGGTAGTTCTTCCAGTCACCTTCGGCACGAGGGAGAACTACTGCACTGAGTTCATCAAATTCGTAGTAGCTAACTTCGAATCTTATTACCATGCAATATTGGGTCGTTCGGCACTCGCCAAGTTTATGGCAGTGCCACATTACGTTTATCTGCTTCTCAAGATGCCAGGACTCAGTGGGGTACTCACTCTCCGGGGCGACTTGAAGAAGTCGTATGACTACAATCAGGAGGCGATCCAGTACGCTTCGACTACTCATGTGCCAGATGCTTCAGGAGAAGTACTCGTGGCCGCGCAGCAGCTTTCTCAGTCCGGGCTGGAGATTCCTTCGAGAAAGGCCAGCAAGTTGAGCATTCAGTCAACAGATGACGTGGCCCTCAAGACGATCCAGCTCCAGGAGGGCGAACCATCTAAGACCGCCGTTATTGGCGCGGGCTTAGGTGAGAAATAGGAACTCGTGCTCGTCAATTTCTTATGGGCTAACCAAGACATATTCTATTGGAAACCAGCGGACATATCAGGGGTGCCTAGGGAGCTGATCGAGCATAGTCTGAATGTACACCCAAAGGCGGTGCCGAAAAAGCAACGCCTGCGAAGGTTTGCCCACTACAAGCGGGAAATAGCTAAACTTCTCGCGGCTGGATTCATTAAAGAAGTAATCCATCCAGAGTGGGTAGCTAATCCCGTTCTTGTAAAGAAAAAGAACAATGAATGGAAAATGTGTGTCGACAACACTGATCTCAACAAGCACTGTCCTAAAGGTCACTTTGGGCTCCTACGCATTGACCAAGTTGTCGACTCGACGGCTAGTTGTGTCCTTCTTTGTTTCCTTGATTGTTATTCAGGATATCATCAGATTGCACTCAAGGAGGAGGACCAAATCAAGACAGCGTTCATCACCCCGTACGGGACATATGCCTACAAAACCATGTCCTTCGGGTTGAAAAACGCAGGAGCAACCTACCAGCGTGTGATCCAGATGTGCCTCGCGGATCAACTGCATCAGAACGTTGAGGCCTATGTGGATGATGTGGTCATCAAGACCAGGGATTCTGGCGATTTGATCACAGATTTGGAAGAGACGTTCAGCAGTCTGCGCAGATTTCGGAGGAAGCTCAACCCAACCAAGTGCGTTTTTGGAGTACCTTCAGGGAAATTGCTTGGTTTCATCATCAGCAATCGGGGCATCGAAGCCAACCCTGTAAAGATTTTGGCCATTATTGATATGGAGGCCCCGGCCACAATCAAGGATGTGCAGAAGCTAACAGGTTGTATGGCAGCCCTGAACAGGTTCATCTCCCGACTCGGCGAGAGAGGACTACCCTTCTTCAAGCTCCTAAAATGCCAAGATAAGTTCCAATGGACGGAGGAGGCTGAGCGGGCTCTGCAAGATCTGAAACATCACCTTCAGTCTCCTCCGATCCTTACAGCACCATTGCCGGGGGAAGATCTACTACTTTACATCGCGGCAACATCTCATGGTGTCAGCTGTGCTATTGTAGTCGAGCGAGGCGAGGAAGGCCATGCATTTGGAGTGCAGAGGCCTGTCTACTTTGTCAGTGAGGTACTCTCCAAATCCAAGGTACGATACCCCACAGTTCAAAAGCTTTTATATGCCATTCTAATCGCATCAAGAAAGCTGTGCCATTATTTCGACGAGTACAAGATCACTGTGATTATGGATTTCCCGCTGGTGGATATTCTTCATAATCAAGATGCCACGGGGCGTATATCAAAGTGGGCAATGGAACTGGAGGCTTTATCAATCGACTTCAAGCCACGCACTGCAATCAAGTCTCAAGCTCTAGTCAATTTCATGGCTGAATGGAGGGAGAATCAAGTCCCAACTCCAGTCGACAAGCCAGAGCACTGGACCATGTACTTTGATGGGTCCCTCAAGCTCGATGGCGGCGGCGCTAGAGTTCTGCTTATTTCTCCATGAGGTGAACAATTGAAGTATGTCCTTCAGATCCTGTGGAAGGTATCCAACAATGAAGCCGAGTATGAAGCATTGCTTCACGGGCTTCGTTTGGCGATATCACTAGGGATCAAACAACTACTTATCTACGGCTATTCTCTTCTTGTTGTCTAGCATGTCAACAAAGAGTGGGACTGCAACAAGGAGACGATGGACACCTATGTGCAGGAAGTGCGCAAGTTGGAAAACAAATTTTCCGGCTTGGAGGTTCATCACGTGCTACGGGAGCACAATGTTGGTGCAGACGCTTTGTCCAAACTGGGGTCAACTCGTGCTCAAGTCCCACCGCGAGTTTTTGTCCAGGAGCTCAAGCAGCCATCCATCAAGTCTTCTCCGCAGGTAACCATCGACGCGGGTCCCCAACAACCCGATCGAGAGGTTATGGTGCTGGGGGAGGACTGGCGAGAGGCTTTTATCGACTTCATCCGAGACCAAAGGCTACCGGCAGGAATTGACGCCAGGAGCACAGAGGCGGCACGCGGCATGCGTAGAAGCAAGGGTTTTGTCCTAGTCGACACCAAGCTTTACCGGCGCGGCGCCCGGTCAGGTGTCCTCATGAAATGTGTCACAAAGGAAGATGGCTATGACATACTGCGAGAGATCCATGAAGGTGTCTGTGGCAACCACGCAGCCTCAAGAACGCTGGTTGGGAAAGTATACAGGGCCAGTTTCTGGTGGCCCACCGTGGTATCCGATGCAAAGGATCTCGTGCGCAGGTGCCAAAACTGTCAATTCTTCGGCAAGCAGTCTCACGTTCTAGCCCACAGCCTCATCACCATACTGCCATCCTGGCCCTTTGCTTGTTGGAGCCTTGATATGATTGGACCCTTCACAACAGTACCAGACGGTTTCACCCATGTGTTAGTAGCTATCGACAAGTTTACCAAGTGGATCGAGTACAAGCCGATAGGCAAGCTTACACCAGATCGGGTTGTTGATTTCATCTCTGAAATCTTGCATCGCTTCGGCTTCCCGAATACCATCATCACAGACTTGGGATCAAATTTCACGGCCAACCAGTTCTGGGAGTTCTGTGAGAATGCGTGCATCGAGATTAAATATGTCTCTGTTGCACAATGGTCAAGTCGAAAGGGTGAACGGCATGATAATCGACGGCCTCAAGAAGAGACTCCATGATGAAAACATCAAGAAGGGAGGCAAATGGATACATGAGCTACCACATGTCGTCTGGGGGCTTCGGACTCAGTCGTCCAAAGCCACAGGACAAACGCCTTTCTTTCTCGTATACGGATCTGAAGCTATCTTGCCGGCCGATATCATGTGGAAATCCCCAAGGGTTGAAATGTACAATGAAGGCGAGGCGGACGAGGCCAGGCAATTAGAGCTCGATTCTGTGGAGCAGGCTCGTTGCACCGCTCTTGTTCAGTTAGCTCGATACCTGCAGGGGATTCAGCGATATCACGATCGCAACGTGAAGGAATGGTCATTCAGCATAGGCGACTTTGTCCTACGTCGCATCCAAGACGAGTCCAGCCTGCACAAGCTCAACTCAAGGTGGGAGGGTCCGTTTGTCATCAAGCAGGTTACTAGACCAGGGTCATATCGACCAGAATACCCTGATGGCCAAGATGTCCCGAACTCTTGGAACATCCAGAACCTGCGCAAGTTTTACCCATGAGAAGATGTCCGGGGATAGCTGAATCTCCGAGCGCCTAGGCGGTCTCCTTTTCTCGAGTCAATTTGGAGGCTGTGTGCCATAAGATTCGGGTTGTAATTTCCTATGAGCATACGGAGGCTACAGCCACGTGCAGTATTTACATAAATTGACTCCTTGTCGTGAATTATACGGAGGCTACGGCCATGTTTATATCTTATCGACTTCGTATTCCGACGAACCCCTCGGTTCCGTTCAAATCTTCTATGAATCGACTTCCGCCGCGACCTTGGATGGTCGCACGCGACAGTAGTCGCATTTTTCCCAACAAAATCGATCCGTTCGACTGGTTTATATCCAGTTTGTTGGATGGGCTCGCATGAAGAGCTACCTCGACTAGATCCTGAGTCGTTGAGCTCAGGATAGTTTTGTTTTCTGCCACAAACACGGCAGACCCACGGCAGTGTCCACATTTGCTCCCAACAAGTTTGATCCGACCGTCTGGTTCCTACCTAACTTGTGGAGCGCGCTCGCTTGAGGAGCGAGTTTGACTACACCCAGAGTCGACGCACTCGGGGTAGTTTTCTGCCTTAAGCACGGCAATTCCGTGATGATGCTCGCATCCTTTCCTAACAGTTTAGACCCGCTCGATCGAGTTGTGGCCAACTTGTTAGATGAGTTCCTACTTGGAGCTATGGCCACCTTCAGGGTCACTACACCTAGGGCAGTGTCTACTACTTAGCCTCTAAGCTTGAATTCCGATTCAGCCAAGGCACACACACAAGTAGAGACATCAAGTACAATATATATACAGGGGAATGAGTACTTGTTTCTTCACAACCTAATCTTGCAGCACACTTTGCACTATTTGTTCTGCTACAGATTGGGCTTCTTGGAGGTACCCGTCGAATCGTTCCTCAGTGCAATCCGCCGCCATTCCCTATGCAAATATCTCTAGGCGCACGTTCGGCAAGAAAGACTTCACAAATGCGAGGGCGTTGCTGACGCACGCGACTGGAGCTTCTGAGAGCATTTTGAGCACTTTCTTGGGGGCTCCACGGAGTCACTCTAGCAGGGGCCATGGGTTTGTCTCGCCTTCTTCCAGTGGATCCACCATGTCCACCAGCCCCTGGGCGGCTCCCCTAAGCTCCACCAGTTCCTGGGCGGCTCCCCTAAGGTCTTCCAGCTCCTTTTGGCGCCGCTCATCCTTCTCGCCTAGCGTCTTGATTTGCTGAAGGCAGTCGATGAACTGTCGCTCGGTGTCGCCGATCACCTTCTGCAACCTCTCGACGTCATCTGTACGCCGATACAGCAGGTTCTTGACATCAGTAAGCAACTCTTCTTTATATATTAACATTTTCCTAAGTTCTGTGGTGAAGAGCTTTTTCAGAATCCAGGATGAATTGATAAGTGCAAGTACTCGAGGGGAGCAATGGCTTACCTTGGTGCACTTTCTTTTGCTCTTTGAGCTGCTCCTGGTGCGCGTTCTTTTGTGCCTCAAGCACCCTCCTCTGTTCCTTGAGCTGTCGTCGGAGCTTGGAGTTGGCTTTTTCGAGATGCAAGTTCTTCGTCTTCTTGTCGTCGACGTGTTTCTCCAGGGCAACAAGTTCTTGGTGACTACCCACAACGGTTTTCAGTTTCTCTGATTTCTTCTGGGAGTGGGAGATCACATTCTGCATAAGGAAGGAGACTCAGATAAGCAACTCGATAGTGTTTACCAGCAAGAAAAGCACCCAGGTCTTACCAGGGCAAAGTCATACGCCTTCTTGAAGTTCTCTATGTTGTTGTCCATCAGCAACGGATCGTCCACCAGGTCGATGGCGATGATATCCTGACACCCGGACCCGGTCACCAGCTGCTCACCGGGTCTCCTCGAGGTTCCCGCGGCTTCCTCCGGGGGCGTCTGATGGGTATCTGCAACTAAAAATGTTTTTAGCACACGGCGCGTGGATCTCGGCAGCTACCCATGGGTGGTCAGATGCTCACCTGCGCCATCCGTAGGAGCGGCAACAGGGACCCCGACTTGTTCCTCACCACTAGCTCCAGCTTCGACTTGTTGGAGCTCGGGAGGCGGCAAGTCGGGCAGCGTCACGTCCACTCCGGGGGCTGACTCTGCGGGCGTTGAACCTTCTGGGGCTGACGGCTCAAGGGCTGGCGCAGCCATGACTGGCCCCGCTCTTGTAGACTCTTCTTGGGTCCATGACCAAGGGCTGGGGCAGTCATGGCTGGTTCCAGCTGGAGGTTCATGGCGCTCGCGGCCCTAATAACATCGGGTCAGTCATCATACAAGTCGAAACAGCAGACTGTTTATTGTGCAACGAGATGCAAACTCACAATGTAGATTTCTTTTTGACGGCCTTTTTCACCCGCACGGCCCTTTGCGGGGTTTCCGTCGGCGGTGGCGGGGTTTCACCAGCCAGTGGCGCGGTCCCCACCACGGCGATGGTGACGGTCGTGGTGGCTGATGGGGCTGCTCCCACTTCTTCGGGCTCGGTCCTGGAGGATGAGGCGGAAGGACTACAAGTGGATACTGTCAGCAAATCACAATATCAACACACAGCAATACAGCAAAGCGGCAAGTCAGTACCCGGAAGATTCGATTGCTTCAGCTTTCCGCTTCCGCACCAACCGACGACCCTGCGAGACCAAAGGTAGAGTTTTGGTCAACTCCATGGCTGGCTCGGAGGAGTTGTCCCTTCTCGCCTCTCCTTCGGCTTCTTTCTCCACCAGGGGGCTCTCGTCCTTCGTGGAGTCGCTGCTATGCAGCGCCTGGGCTATACGAGCCCTCTTTGCCTCGACAGCGGCGCTGGGGAGGAGGTGGTCCGGCTGGGGATGTCGAGCCGCGGCGGGTAGCTGCGGTATAGTTCTGTGTATCCCTGCAGATGGTTTCCAGTTAGCAGCGGTTGAACAGAGATCATCTTCAACAAAAAGTAGTCGAATACTCACCGGTTTGGGCAGATTTCGTGCGGAAAACAACTTAGGCACGTAAGGCACGGCGTCCACATCTAGCAACACCCGCTGGACTCGGAGGAGTGCGGCTTGGTTTGATAGTTCCTCTGCGCACATGCGAGAAAGATCAGCAGAGCCTGTGTACTCGAATCCAAGTCGGTGGCGTTGTTGGATCGGCTGGACGCGGCGCTTGAAAAATGAGAACATGACGGAAGCTCCAGTCACTCCCATCATTTTCTGCGCCTCTATGATGACTAGCAGTTCCTCGACTTGATCCATGTCTCCCCTGGAAAGTTTAAGATTCCACTCCAGCCTCACTACAGGTGGATTGTTTGATTTTGCTAGAAGTTGGGGGGCATGGTTCTCGATATAGAACCAGTGATTTTTCCACCCGGGAAGGTTGGAGGGGAATTTGTATGATAGATATTTGTCGCCGGCCTGCTGACACAGTTGGATGCCGGTGCCCCCTACAACAGAAAGATTTTTCGAGGTGGGCTGTGGTTTGACGTGAAAGAGGAAGCGGAAAAGATCCCAGTGAGGTTCCATTCCGAGCAAAGCTTCGTAGAAATAGATAAAAATTGAAATGTGGCAGATGGAATTCGGGTTGAGGTGATGGAGCTTAAGCCTGTAGTAATATAAAAGGCCGCGGAAGAAAGAACAAGAGGGGAGGGCCAATCCCCGTTTGACAAAATGGTAAAATGTGACGATTTCGTCAACATTTTCCATGGGGAAAGGTTCATGGAAAGAGGGGTGCCGGTTGACAAGGTTCTTGTCTTGCAACAACCCCTCCGAAACTAGCCTATCAAGATCTTGGCGGGAACACTTACTGTATGTCCACTCCCCGGTCGGTGGCTGCGCCTCCTTCTTCTTCCCTTTGAGCTCTGATCTCTTGGGCGCCATCTCCGATCTGCTCGCCACGAGTCGCTCGGGGGCTGCAGGGAGAGGGGTGGGGAGATCAGGGTGGAAGGATTTCACCGGGAGGGTGGCGGCAGGCGCACGGCTCAATTTGGGGATATTTCTGGCTTTGGGCAGATTGCAGATTGGAAGCACAGTTTTTTCTCACTGCTGCCGCAGGGTTAAATAACCAGCAGTTGGGGAAAAGTTTACTGTTCCGAAGTTCAAGAGTCATTTTTAGGAATATTCCGAAGATGAGGGGTCATTTGGTGGATTGTTTGGATTAAATATTCGATTAATCATTTTTTCAGGGTTCATAAGCCCGAAAAAGGGGCTTTTCGAATTCATGATCTAATTTCCATCATTTGTATCATCATTTTAGTAATTTATCAAGTTGACATTTTTAGCCTGCATGCCACAGCTTTTGGATACTTATCTCCAAATTTAGGGGATCTGGATTCAAGGCTCGGGGGCTGCGGGATACTGGCATCGGCTACTTATTTTTTCAAATTTAATTGAAAGAGTAAGTAAGGAGGATTCAAGATTAATGTGACCCTCAGCCTGATTCTCCGATTCAACCTAAGGCTCGAGGGCTACTCCATATGAGTGCGATTTTTCAATCGCACACCATATCAGAAATAAAATTCAGGGCATGAGCACCTCATAGCTTCGATGCAGCCAAGCAAGTACTCGAAGAAGGACTACAAGACGAAGCATCAGAAGAAGTCGAAGACTACTTCGAAGGTACTCGATAAGCCTGCAGTACTTAGCTACGAAGAGCTCGGGGGCTTGTCAGACCCGAGGCCGCGGGGCTGTGTACATATCATAGTTTAAAGAGGTTTAAGAGATTAAGTCCGTCTTATCTCTTATTTATCTTGTTTATCTCTTATTTATCCCGTTTAAGTAGGAGATAGAGCTAACCGATACAGAGGGAATCTACTCGAGACATATTCTGGTATGATTCCTTAGCTGGTGTTGGTTAGTATCTTTATAACCCTAGCCTCTCAGATATATAAGGGAGGATAGGACCCCTCTCAAAGCACGATCTCTAGATCATTCAACACCTAAGGCAATACAAACCACTATACAGGACGTAGGGTATCACGCATCTTGCGGCCCGAACCTGTCTAAGTTTTGTGTTCCTTGCACCTTCGAGTTCCTGATCTCGGCATCCCCTCACCCAAAACTTACCACCTTGGGCATATCCCTCGGTGGGCAGCCGGTTAAACACCGACAGGGGAGGAGGTAAGCGGGCCGCGCGGTGGAGGGAGGGAAAGAGGCCGCTGGCTGGGCTGGGCTGCAAAGGGGGAAAGAGAGGAAGGGAGAGAGAGAGAGAGGGAGAGAGAGAGAGAGGGCCAGCTGGGCTAGGCCCAAAAGAAGAAGAGGGAGGGAAATAAAATGAGAAAGACATTTGAATGCTTTTGAATTTGAGTTGGAGAATTTGAATTCAAATGCAAATCAAACAATAATAACAATGCATAGAGGCATGAAATGCACAAACCTATGTGACCTTATATTTCTTTTTAGGTTTTATTAAATTGCCAATAATTCACGATAATTCTCTAAATCAAAATAATTGAAACAAAACCTTAGGGTCCCTAATGGAAATCTAGCCAAATTTATTTAAGTTTCGGATTTAAATTTTTAGGGTGTTACAATTAGGTCATCTTCATATTATGCCCAAGCAAATGGACCAGCTGAAGCGTCCAATCAGAGCCTTACCAAGTTGATTAAGAGAAAGATTGATGAATATCCTAGGCATTGGTATGAAGTCTTATCAGAGGTGTTGTGGGCATACCATATTTCTTGCCATGGAGCAACAAAAACTTCTCCTTATCACCTAGTGTATGGACAGGAGGCTGTATTACCATGGGAAATTACGGTCGGCTCGAGGCGCATAGAGTTCCAAAATGTTGTATGCTACTCTGATGAATGATAATGTTGAGGACCTTCATGGAGCTCAGGCTTTGATCACTTGAGAAGATCAAAGAAAATAAGGCCAAAGTAGCTCGCGCGTACAACAAGAAAGTTAAGCCAAAAGAATTCCAAGTTGGAGATCTGGTTTGGGAAGCGGTGCTACCATTGGGGACTAAAGATGCAGCGTATGGCAAATGGTCTCGAAACTGGCACGGGCCTTATAGGGTTGACCAAGTCCTATCTGGGAATGCATATATGCTTGAGGAGTTAGATGGCGTCAAGTTCCCGGTGGCGGTCAGCGGTCAACATCTCAAGAAGTACTTCCCAAGTATGTGGGATGGTGAGCAGTAAAGTCGATGCTACACATCAGGCTGTGAACCGGTATGATCAATTGGCCTGTACAAGAGAAAGCCGACGCTGCGTGGGAGGATATGAGCCGACAGAACCTGATGACTCGTACAGGCGGAAGCCGATGATATGCGTCAGGCTAGGTACAAGGAAAAAGGGCCAATACGTGCAGTCGGCCCACATATATAAAAGCGAAAGAGAAGTACTTTGTACCCAACGCATTGAGTTGATCGAATAGCTGATGTACAACCATCAACTTTAGAATCTTAATATAGATACATGCAGGTTTGTCTTACAAAGGATGATTACAAGGAAGTCGACTGAAGGAACTCGTTGATGGCGGCGATGGCCTCAAGACGGACACGATCAGCTTCAGCGATCACTGCTTCATCATCCTTGTCCTCTCCCGACACCACCTGCCTACTCAAGGCGCTCAGCTCTGTAAGTTCTGTTTTCAGTTGGGCGGTCAAGTTTTTTGCTTCTCATTCGGAGCTGGCAATAAGGTTCTTTTCTTCCTGGATGCGCTGCTCGGTTGCCTAGACCTTAGCCTTGAGGTTCTCTAGTTCAGTCTCCAGAAGTTGAAGCCTTTAAAGGTGCACAGATGTATCGGCCTTAGCATCCAGAGTCACTTTCTTCTCGTTAAGCAATCGGCACTTCTCGGCAATGTTGGCCTTCAAGGGGGCTTGAGAGCGACAAGCTTCAATTCTGTGCCGAGCTTGTTCTACCCTTGCCCACAAGAAAGGGAGGTGCCCGGTTGGCCAGAGCTTGACCTGAAGCACTTTCGGAAGTTGAGATTTGATCTCTTCGAGAATCTGCCTTACTGCATCGGAATCCTGGACCAAGGCGTCAATTGGAGCTGACAGAAGGTCCTTCATATGGAGAAGTTGGCTGGAGACGCCGGTCGAATCTTGCTGATGATCATTGACTTCAAATATGGCCGAGCCAATGGATGCAGGATCAAATGAAAGTAACTCCGAGAGGTTCAGACCCTAAAAGAAGACATAAGATTAAAGCAGCACAGGGAAAAGAAGATTCAAACAACTCGGTGACAAATCATACCTGTCCTGGAGGAGGAGCAATGACAGCCCATGAAGTGATGATCGGCTCCTGAGGATGCACCCTTTCTGGAGAAGGAGTAACAGCCGATGAAGCAACGATCAGCTCTTGCAGGCGCACCCCTTCCGGAGGAAGACTGATAACCGACGAGGTGACGATCGGCTCTTCCAGAGAAGGACCAACATCTGACGCGGCAACGACCGACTCCTGCAGACCTCGAAGGACGACCGAAGCATCAACTAACATTGCGGGGTTATCTGGAGCTTTTGGGATGGGATCCTGAAGGTTGACTAAGGCGTTGACCGTTGTCAAAGAATCTTCTCGAGCCTCTGGAGTTGGGTCTTTTTGGCATACGGGCTCTTCCCCAATAGAAATGTCTACAACATCGGACTACAAGAAAGGAAAGAGCAATCAAGTCACAATATACATGTTCAGAGGATCAAATTGTAAGGGGGGCGATCTAAACCTGGCTAGCGATCGGTGTGACAGTTCATGTACTTGTAAGCTAGGCATATAATTTGTTAGTGTGAAGTAAGTGCTTGTTAGTGTAAAGCTTGTGTGTGTTTAGGTCAAGCTTTTGAAAATTTAAAGTGCAAGTAAAAAGGGTATTTTTGCAATTACAGAAAACCTAGGGTTATTTTTGCAAAATGTATTTGGATGGGAGGTGATTTCAAAATAAGTGAAGGGTAGTTTTGCAAATATATTTTTCTTATTGTATGTCTTGTAAAAATATATATTTATTTAACGAAAAGTTTCATTTGAAATGTGTGTGTTGAAGTGTGTAAAAATTTTGGGTAAAGTGGTAAAAATAAGGGTATTTATGTAATTTTATAAAAGTACAAGTCCTTTTACGCAAGTATTTGATTTACAAAAGTAATTTCCAAAGTTATTCAGGACTAAAGTGTAAAAGGTGCAAGTCATTATGACATGTCTATTCAATCATTATGACGAGTCTATCCCGTCATCATGACGTGTCATAAATGCTTGCATTTAGGTCCTGAATTTTATAAAGTTTCACTCTTTAGGACAAAAGTAATTCAAATCCAACTTTTGTTCCAAATTTCATGTGTAAACATACAAGTTTTGAGTTTTTGAACTTGGGCCCTAAAGCAATGTTGTAGAGTTTGAAAAACTCTCCAACTTTCATTTTGGGCATTTCTCCATTAGGGTTTTAAATCAATGGGAAATTTTGTTTTACAGACAGGCCCCTGCAATTTTTTGATTTTGCGCTTAAGTCCTTGGGGCATTGCGCGCGGGCGGAGCGCAGGGGCGGCGCGGATGGCTGCGGCATGGCGCGAGCGTTGGGCGGCTGGCGGAGCAGAGCGGATGTGGCTCGGCCGGCGCAGGGCTGGGTAGCGCGGCCCTAGGCGGCGAGAGCATGGGCGCGCGGCTCGGGAGGCATGGAGCAGACGTGCGTGCGGAAGCGAGCTGGCGTGGCGGCTCGTGCGCGGAGCAAGCTGTGACACCCTAGGTGTTAATTAGATCAAACCAATAGCAATAATGTTTGGTATGTGTGAAATTGTGTGGAAATCTAGTTAAATTGTGAAATTAAGGGTATTTGTGTAAATTTATAAAAATACAAACCCTTTTATGTAATTTAGTTGAAGTATAAAGTAACTTTCCAAATTTTACCAAGGGTCAAAGTGAAAAAGTGAATGTCATCATGTCCAGCATTAAATGCTTACAAACAAGCCCAAAGGTCCATAGAAATTGCTTTATTAGGACAAATTTTTGAAAAGTTTGATTTGAGTGTAAAATGGTGAAATAAAACTTTGTACTTTAAGTTTCTGGGTTTGAGCCCTAAAGCAAAGTTATAGGTTTTGAAAAGTTTTACAACTTTCATTTTGACCATTTTCTCATTTGAGCACTGGTTTAAAAGTTATAAACTCTTCACAATGCAGTCCCTGTAATTCTTTGGTTTTGCAAATCAGTCCTCGGCTCCTTCTTCTTCCTTCTTCCTCCACTGGCGTCTCCCCTGCTCCTCTGTTCCTCTACTGCTGTGCCACCGCCCGCCATTTCCGGCCGCCCCTCGCCACCTCCCGCTCCTCCCTCCCCTACGTGTCTCCCCACCGTCCCTCCACCGCCCTAGCTTCCTTTGCTGGCGCCTCGCCCGCACGCCATGCCGCTTACGGCATTGCAAGCGCCGCCCGCCGGCAGCTCTGCCGCTGCCGTAATCCTCTGGTCGCCCCCCCCCCCGTAGCAGCTCACAGTAGAAGTATGGCTTGCTCTCGCCTCCCTCTTCTCTTCCCATTTGCCTATAAAAGGCTGCCCCGGTTCCGCTTGCGCGCCCCATTGCCGCCGCCCCTCCCTTGCGCCGTTGAGCTTCGGTCCGCCGCGGGATTACCTCCTCGGCCCTCTCCCTCCTCAAATTAGCAGCGCCTTCACCTTCCACGGCCTCCACCGCACCTCCCCAGCCCGGCCCCTCCTTTCCCCGGACGCCGGAGCGCCGCCGCCACAGCTCACTCCGGCCACCGGCTCGGCCTCACGTCGGCCGCCCACCTCCGGCCATCTCAAGCCCCTCCACGACCACCGGTGGGTAGCCTGAGATCCCCTCGTGCTTTTCCTCCCCTTGCCTCTCACCGCCGGTGAACTCCCTGGCCGGACCCGAGCTCCCCACCGCCGGCCATGGCCTTTGGACCCAATTGCAGTGATTAAATTCTTTCCAGGGGGTTATCTGTTAAACGTAGGGACTGGTATGTAAAGAAGTGACTGTTATTTCATGTGGGTGTATTCTCTGTCTTGCAAAATTCATAGCAATTCACAGAAAAATCGAAAAATGGTAAAACTAGTTTTATTGTAAACTAGATTTCAAACCCTATAACCTTTGCTAATGAAGTTTAGCTTGAAACCAAATACTTTTATCTCTATTTTAAATTCAAGGTTAAAAAGTAGTTTGAACTTAACCTTTATATTTCTTGCCTTGTGGCTTATGAACTTTTGGCATGTATTATAGCTGAAATTTGGAAGCTTTGTTCTTGAGTAGTATAGCATAACCACAACTTATCAACCTAGGATCATGTGTAGAAACCCTAAATTAAATAGAGTTTCTAAATAGAATTAGTATGGCTTTTTAAATAATCCACCATGCTACTTAAGGTAGTTAGATAAATGTTTAGGGTAGCTAACCATGTTACTTAATGTGACTAAGTAATTTACTTAATGCCCGATAAATGACTGCCCAGTATGGGAGTTTGTGTTATTTGCTGGTGTGTAATGTTGAATATATTGGATTGCAACTTTATCATGAAGTAGAATATCCAGTTATGCATTTCCTAAACTGCATCCTTTTGATCGCATATAGACTCGACGTTTTTGGCCGACGGTGACTATCAGATCTTCCCAGAACCTGAAGTGGACATCTCTGAAGCCGCCGGGAACATCACTGAGGAATTAACTGAAGCTTCGAACCCGAGTTCGGAAGGAGTTATTAATACCTCTGACCCCAGCCCCGCCAGTGAAGGCAAGCCCCGGACATATCCCATTATTTTCTTTACACTGCAACCTATGCTTATTTATCTATATTTATGCATTAAGTCTAGGAATTGTAATGAAACCCTAGATGCATACTTCTAGGAACCAATGTACTGAACATTAGAACTTGAGTCCGACTAGTGCTATGCTAATAGGACCGGTAGAAGTCGAGTGATTTCCTGTCACTCGCGCGATATAGGAATTGATTATCTTCATTCCTGCAATCACTATAAGGATGACGGACGGGGTTATGTGTAATTTCATGGAAGAAAGTGATACCCCATCTGTGTTGATGAATTTGGTTAAGGTCGCAGTGTGTGGTAGTGGCAGTTAAGCGTTTGAAAGTACTAGCCACATGCCGCGAAATATGGTAAGCGGTAAGCCTAGTAACCAATCGGCCCGGCAAGTGGACTCGTCCCCCACCACTCGACTTTTATTTATGTTTACACGCACCGACTGTGAGAATACGTTCTGCATAGCAGACAGGAATACGGTCATGTAGTCGCGCTACAGACGTATGTCTTGCACATTGGATGTGCGTATAGTCCAGCAGTCGCTTGTGGTGGCTTTGTTCCACGACCCGGAATGAAAGGCAAACGGTTGCTTCGGAACGGCCTGTTGGTGTTCCAAGCGTGTGAGTTAGGTTTACCTTGCAAGGGTTGAAATTCGATTCAGAATCGTCCGCCTCTCACGAAGATTGAGACTGCTTATCTCTTTTACCACATAGAGTAACAAGAGCAACGTTATGATTATCAAAGTGGATGTTTGATTAAAGATTTGTACCATGCTTGAAGTAGTTATAGGTGCTTACCTAGAATGGTTAAAAGAACTAGAATCTGAAAGCTAAAATATAAATTAAGGACCTACTCTTTATTGCTTTTCAGCAACAACTAAACCCAGAACTTTACAAAGCCTGCATGGTCTAGTTATGGGCTAAGTATACCCAACCCCGGGTAAGCCTTGCTGAGTATTAGTATACTCAGCCTTGCTAGTTATGTGTTTTTTTTCAGGTAATGCCTCTGAAGATCCTACTCTTCCGATGCCTTGGCCCTATGCTTTGCCTGATGGTTGGTCCGTGGAATGGGACCCGTCCCCGGCCAACCCCGACCCTAACGAATAATGTCATGCTCGGGCTTAGCATGATGTTGATACTAGCGACGTGTATAATTATCGTACTGTATTTTCCGCTGCTATGAACCCGAATGTTATATATGGTTTGTAATAACTTTTAGCACTCTAGTACTTACGTTATTCTACAAACTCTTGTAATATAAGTGTCTGTGATGTAAAATGTGATGGTGATTGTATCTCTAGACTCACCTTCGTGTGAGGTAACCTTATGTGATCCTGTAACGGTGGTTTATCGGGACGCTACCCGACAGGCCAAGGGATTATACCGTTTGAAGTATGTTAGAGCTCTTTGAAATAGACTCTCGTACTTGAGCCGGTATAATTCAGGTTGGTTCTGCCACAGCTGGTATCAGAGCTATAAGGTTACCCTGGAGATACATTTTACCTTAAAAATGTTTTCAATATAAAAGTTTGACCAACTAAATGTTTGGCAAAATTACGTTAAGGATTGTGCTTAGTACGTAAAGCCCTAGGGTAATCTTTATATTAATACGGGAATTATAGGTGGCTATAGTATATGTATATAACTCTAACTTCCAGCACTACATTTCTGTTAGACTTAAATTTATGCACAACCCAACTTTACTTTCTGTAACGACATCTTCGATGGTAAGGTAAGAAGGTAAGGATCCTCAGCTAACTGGGGAGTTAGCCTTCCCGTCGGTGATGCGAACCGAACGCTGTTTCTCAAGCAGTGGCCTACTTGAGATGCTGCTAATATATCAACTTAGGTTGATGATATTGGGAGTATATGGTCAGTAACAGGGTATAGCAATACCCCCGCATTTTGCGGTATTCCGTGAATACGTTGTTTCGATAACGTATGTTAACGTCGTCTGTACGGCGGTAATTGTACAGATGCTGTTTCTATAGTGAACAGTAATGTTTGAGGACGCTTTCACGAATGCTGGCATGAAAGGTTCATATATTCATTGTGATTTTCTGCAGGTACACTAACCACGATTAAATAGGTTAAGACGAATAGGAATATCCGACTAGTTAGTATAGGGAGAGACGAACATATTGTGCCACCGGAATTAATCGCACAAGTCCAAGTATGTTGGCAGTTGTTTGGAATGTGAGGACGCGTAGCACGTGCATGCATATTCCTTGTTTTGATTGAATGAGTGACATGGTTTGATAATTTAGAGATATCTGGAGTGTGTTAGTAAACAGTACAAGTTTGAAATGATTAGTTTTTGATAGCTTTAAGGTTAATGTTTCTATCTCTATCACTTTATTCTCAAGATCTAGAACAATCTTTCGATCTTCAGACTCTGCTATTATCAGGGTAGGTCATCTTGTTTCCTTTATCCTGTGAGGATGGTTGCATTCCAATCAATCTATCAAGCTAACTCACATTTTTCCGCAGTCTTCTCGAGGAATATGGTTGAAAACTTATAATCTCACCATTTGAGTCCTTGTTTCAGATGGCTGAGCTTCCCAGGTTCTTTTGGGATTCCGCAGGACATGCTCATACTAATGCCTTGCATTGGGAGGGTTTTCCTCGTCTTTTGTGGGAATCTCTCCAGGTGTTTGGCTACACTGAGCCTCCACCTTACGATGGAGTAGAGTATGATGAAGAAGATGTTCCTCGTTGCCGGGTGAAAATGACTATTCCTCCACATCCTACCTTATCTTTGTGGTCACCGATTGAAGTAAATGTGGTTGGTCATCGCCTTGCCGATACTTTTGAAGCAGCGGCTATAGAAGCTATCCACACCTTCTGTGATCAACATCCTGAGGAAGTTGCAGGATATCCTATCGGTTTGTTTCCTACCATGGATTCTCGTGACCCAGAATGGACTTTCAGAGTGACATATTGTGACCATTTACTGGGAACTCTGGCTGGAGAAACCCTACGTACTGCCGTCCGATTCATGAGTGCACAGTACCGTTATCAGACGCTTCAGCAACACGGTATCTATCGCTTGACCAACATCGCCCAAAGGTATCGTAATCAGGTTAGTCGACAGAATACGCAGATTGAGGCACTCCAAGCTACTATCACTGTCAAGGAAGAAGAAATTACTCAGCACGAAGAAACTATACAGCATCGAGAAGACCAGATTGTTGAGAGTGACGCCCTTATTACTCAGCGTGACACTATTATTGACTTTCTCCAAGAGCAAGTTCATGAGCTTAATCTTAATCTGGGCCAAGCTATTGACCACATCAACATGCTTCATGAGCAACCAGCGCAACCTGTTGCCAATGAACTGGAGGATGATGAAGAAGAAGACTCTGAAGAAATCGAAGCAGTCTCGGGGATTGACTCTGAACATGGAGATCCTGTTCTTAGTCCTTACCATTCCTCCTTCGGTAGTCAGTCATCCGTGGGCAACCTCGATGACTTCTAGTTTCGTTTGAGTTGATGGCACCCTAGATGTAGATAGTGTGTTATAGTGTGACATAGGAGTGAGTAGTGGATGATGTGCGAGCCACTTGTTGTAGAATATGTGGCAAACCTATGTACGGTTTGGCTTGGAACAATGAGATGTAATATGGAATAAGTTCTAGTTGGTTATGTAAATTTGAGTTACTGGAGTAACACTTGAGATTTGGAGTTATTACTTTGCACTGTGCTAGTATATGCTATGATATGATTTCTGAAATTAGAAGAAAGTATTGGCGAATGCTCATGGATAACTTCTATATTTCAGATGGTTGGCGCTACGCGCGGAACCCCGGAGGGATTCAGACAGGAACAAGCTAGTGGTTCACAACAACCACCTCCGCCGCCACCAAATCTAGCGGAAGTGATGGCCCGTCAGACTGAACTCCTAAACATGCTAGTGCAGGCCCAGCAACATTAGTTCCGTTCTCCTCAACGTGGACGTGAGGAGCATCCATCAGCTGGATATCAGGATTTCTTCAGTACGCAACCCCCACTTTTTCATAAGACGGAAGAACCTCTAGATGCAGATGCGTGGCTCCGTACTATTGAATCCAAGTTTGCATTACTTTCTATCCCATGCTCCGAAGCAAACAAAACTCTCTTCGCAGCCCAACAGCTTCGTGGTAACGCTCGCATTTGGTGGGACAATTACTATGCAATGCAGCCAGATGGACATGTTGTCAATTGGGAAGAATTTAAGACAGCCTTTAGAGCGCACCATATTCCGGAAGGACTCATTGAGTGGAAGCTCAATGAATTTTTGGCACTAACTCAAGGGAACCGCACGGTACTTCAATATACACAGGCCTTCAATCACCTGTGCCAGTACGCAGGCTACCATGCTGACACAGACACCAAGAAGAGAGATCGTTTCCGTCGTGGATTGAACACTAAGCTAAAAGAGCGCTTGAACTTGGTCAAGGCTAACAATTTTAATGAGCTGGTCAATATGGCCATTACCCAAGAGGACTGTATCTCGGCACATCGTGCTGAGAAGAAGCAGAAAGCATCTACTGGACCCTCGAATGTACAACCTTCGAGGTATCGGTTAGTCCAAAACCCGACTTCCCGAGCTCCACTTAGAAATGCTCCCGCAGGCAGATGGGTAGCAAAACCTCCTCAACAGTTCCGATATAACAGGCCACCAATGCCCCAACCTCAGCAGCAGCAACGACCAGTTGGTCCAAGGCCGAGCCCTCCGCAGTCTAATCAAGGAAATAACATCAATCGATGTTTTTAACTGCGGTAGTCCGGCACATTTTGTTAAAGACTGTCCCCAACCCAAGAGGACATTCCCTGGACAGGCTTCGAACTCCAACTCCAAGAATAAAGGCAAGAAGCAAGTGATGCAGATTCGTCAAGGCAGAGTGAATTTCATCACTCTATCAGAACTCCCAGAAGGTGCACCAGTAATGACGGGTACATTCACTCTACACCATTTTCGTGCTATTATACTTTTTGATTCTGGTGCAACCCATAGTTTTATCAGTACAAGGTTTGGGACCAAAATAGGTTTGGATTTCTACCCCACAAATGGAACTTATATGATAACAACCCCAGGAGGTAGAATTGCATCAAATCAAATTTGTAGAGATGTACCAATCCAGATGGGTAGCACTTTGATAAGAACAGCCTTAATTACATTAAACCTAGAAGGGATGGATATTCTTCTAGGTATGGATTGGATGACCAGACATCGAGTATCTTTAGATATCTTTTCTCGAGTGGTTGAAATAAATTCTCCGGAATATGGACATACCATCCTTCATCTTCCATCACCGGAATATAGCAAATCTTGTGTGTATAGTACAACGGGAATCAAGTTAAAGGATATTCCTGTTGTATGTGAATATCCAGATGTTTTTCCAGATGAGTTACCTGGAACGCCCCCGGATAGAGAGGTTGAGTTTGTTATAGAACTACAACCTGGCACCGCCCCCATTTCTAAGAGACCCTACCGTATGCCGCCCAATGAATTGGCCGAGTTAAAACTTCAACTTCAGGAACTTCTTGATAAGGGTTATATCCGCCCAAGTGCTTCACCTTGGGGATGCCCTGCCTTGTTTGTCAAGAAGAAGGATAATAGTCTTAGATTATCTGTTGACTATCGTCCCCTCAATGCGGTTACTATCAAGAATAAGTACCCTCTTCCCCGCATTGATATCCTGTTTGATCAGTTAGCTGGAGCCAAGATATTTTCTAAAATTGACCTTCGCTCCGGATATCATCAGATAAAGATTAGACCTAGTGATATTCCGAAAACAGCTTTCTCCACCAGATATGGACTCTATGAATATCTGGTTATGTCCTTCGGCCTTACCAATGCACCGGCATACTTCATGTATCTCATGAATTCTGTCTTCATGCCGGAACTTGACAAATTCGTCATGGTTTTTATCGACGACATTCTAATCTATTCCAAAACTCTTGAAGATCATGCTAAACATCTTCATGTTGTTCTTCAACGTCTGCGAGATCATCGTTTGTATGCCAAGTTCTCTAAATGTGAATTTTGGCTTGATACCGTCAAATTCTTAGGTCATACTATCTCCAAGGACGGTATATCTGTTGACCCTAGTAAAGTTCAAGAAGTGATGGATTGGAAACCCCCTACTTCGGTCCATCAGATCCGTAGTTTTCTCGGTCTTGCTGGCTATTATCGTCGTTTTATCCCAGACTTCTCTCGAATAGCCAAGCCCATGACAGAGTTGTTAAAGAAAGGAGTGAAATTCTCCTGGAATGAGAAATGTGAAGAAGCTTTCCATACTTTAAGAGCACACCTTACCACCGCTCCAGTTTTGGCTCAACCAGACCCATCCCAATCTTTTGATGTTTATTGTGATGCATCAGGCACCGGATTAGGATGTGTACTTATGCAGAATAACCGCGTAATTGCATATGCCTCTAGAGCACTTCGGACGCATGAGCAGAATTATCCTACTCATGACCTTGAGCTTGCAGCCGTCATACATGCACTTAAACTTTGGAGACACCACCTTATGGGTACCAAGTGCAATATTTATACGGATCATAAGAGTTTAAAATACATCTTTACACAAGCAGACTTGAACATGAGACAAAGGCGATGGTTGGAACTTATAAAGGATTATGATCTTGAGGTCCATTACCATCCAGGTAAAGCCAATGTGGTTGCGGATGCACTTAGCCCGCAAGTCACATTGTCATTGTTTATCAGTAGAAGTTTTCAGCAATACTCTTTGCTGGGAAATGAGCAAGCTTAATCTGGAATACGTTTCTCAAGGCAGTCTGAACCATATAGCAGTTAAACCTATACTCCAGGATAGTATTGTGACGGCACAACAACACGATAAGGGAGTTAAAATGATCAAGCAACAATTAGCCCAAGGAGAAGAGAAGTATAAATGTTTCCAAGAAGATTCTAAAGGAATTCTACGGTTTAAGGGACGAATGGTTGTACCCAAGAACCATCAGCTTCGCAAACAAATAATGGATGAAGCTCATCTATCTAAATTTGCTATGCACCCTGGCAGTACAAAGATGTACCAAGACTTGAAACGAAATTTTTGGTGGACTCGTATGAGAAGAGAAATAGCAAAATACGTTTCTGAGTGTGATGTTTGTCAGAGAGTTAAGGCCAGTCATTTAAGGACTTCTGGTACGCTGCAGCCTCTATCTATTCCTTCTTGGAAATGGGAAGATATCAGTATGGATTTTATCGTGGGTTTACCCAACACTTCCCAGAGGCATGATTCTATTTGGGTGATTGTGGATAGGTTAACCAAGACCACTCATTTTCTTCCAGTGCATACTACTTACACTGCTAGGAAGTATGCAGAAATATATCTAGACCAAATCGTTCGTCTCCATGGGATACCTAAAACGATCATCTCTGATCGTGGAGCACAATTTGTTGCCCGTTTCTGGGAACAGTTTCAACAAACTCTCGGAACCAAGTTAATCCGAAGCTCCGCTTATCATCCGCAAACAGATGGGCAGACAGAAAGGATCAACCAAATTTTAGAAGATATGCTTCGAGCTTGTGTGATTCAGTATGATAAGCATTGGGACAAATGCTTAGCTCTGGCAGAATTCTCCTATAATAACAGCTATCAGTCAAGTATTAAAATGGCTCCTTTTGAAGCCCTATATGGTCGTCAATGCAAAACCCCTTTGAATTGGTCTCAGACTGGTGAACGCGAAATTTTTGGACCTGATCTTGTTAATGAAGCAGAAGAAAGGGTAAAGATCATTCGGAATAATCTTAAAGCAGCTCAATCAAGACAAAAGAGCTACGCAGATAAAAGGAGAAAACCCATACAGTTTGAAGTAGGTGATTTTGTTTACCTGCGAGTATCTCCTACTCGAGGTATTCAACGTTTTGGTATCAAAGGAAAACTCGCTCCTCGCTACGTTGGTCCTTTTGAAATCCTTGAAAATTGTGGACCCGTAGCCTACCGACTTCAACTTCCTCCTCAACTAGCAACCATTCATAACATCTTCCATGTATCTTAGCTCAAGAAATGTATTCGTGTTCCTACCGAAATCGTTGATACACAAAGTATCGACATAGAGCTAGACCTTTCTTATAAGGAACTTCCAATCAAAGTCTTAGATACCAAGGAAAGAAGTACTAGAAGAGCAATAGTCAAAATGTTTAAAATCCAATGGGATCATCATACAGAGGAAGAAGCTACCTGGGAAACCGAAGACTATCTTCAGAGGAACTTCCCGGACTTTCTCAGAAATTCTTAGGTATCTATGCTCCTATCCCCTCATTCTTGTAATCTCGGGGCGAGATTCCTTTTAGGGGGGAAGGTTGTGACACCCTAGGTGTTAATTAGATCAAACCAATAGCAATAATGTTTGGTATGTGTGAAATTGTGTGGAAATCTAGTTAAATTGTGAAATTAAGGGTATTTGTGTAAATTTATAAAAATACAAACCCTTTTATGTAATTTAGTTGAAGTATAAAGTAACTTTCCAAATTTTACCAAGGGTCAAAGTGAAAAAGTGAATGTCATCATGACCAGCATTAAATGCTTACAAACAAGCCCAAAGGTCCATAGAAATTGCTTTATTAGGACAAATTTTTGAAAAGTTTGATTTGAGTGTAAAATGGTGAAATAAAACTTTGTACTTTAAATTTCTGGGTTTGAGCCCTAAAGCAAAGTTATAGGTTTTGAAAAGTTTTACAACTTTCATTTTGACCATTTTCTCATTTGAGCACTAGTTTAAAAGTTATAAACTCTTCACAATGCAGTCCCTGTAATTCTTTGGTTTTGCAAATCAGTCCTCGGCTCCTTTCTTCTTCCTTCTTCCTCCTCTGGCGTCTCCCCTGCTCCTCTGTTCCTCTACTGCTGCGCCACCGCCCGCCATTTCCGGCCGCCCCTCGCCACCTCCTGCTCCTCCCTCGCCTACGTGTCTCCCCACCGTCCCTCCACCGCCCTAGCTTCCTTTGCTGGCGCCTCGCCCGCGCGCCACGCCGCTTACGGCATTGCAAGCGCCGCCCGCCGGCAGCTCTACCGCTACCGTAATCCTCTGGTCGCCCCCCCCCCCCGTAGCAGCTCACAGTAGAAGTATGGCTTGCTCTCGCCTCCCTCTTCTCTTCCCATTTGCCTATAAAAGGCTGCCCCGGTTCCGCTTGCGCGCCCCATTGCCGCCGCCCCTCCCTTGCGCCGTTGAGCTTCGGTCCGCCGCGGGATTACCTCCTCGGCCCTCTCCCTCCTCAAATTAGCAGCGCCTTCACCTTCCACGGCCTCCACCGCACCTCCCCAGCCCGGCCCCTCCTTTCCCCGGACGCCGGAGCGCCGCCGCCACAGCTCACTCCGGCCGCCGGCTCGGCCTCACGTCGGCCGCCCACCTCCGGCCATCTCAAGCCCCTCCACGACCACCGGTGGGTAGCCTGAGATCCCCTCGTGCTTTTCCTCCCCTTGCCTCTCACCGCCGGCGAACTCCCTGGCCGGAATTTTGGCCGGACCCGAGCTCCCCACCGCCGGCCATGGCCTTTGGACCCAATTGCAGTGGTTAAATTCTTTCCAGGGGGTTATCTGTTAAACGTAGGGACTGGTATGTAAAGAAGTGACTGTTATTTCATGTGGGTGTATTCTCTGTCTTGCAAAATTCATAGCAATTCACAGAAAAATCGAAAAATGGTAAAACTAGTTTTATTGTAAACTAGATTTCAAACCCTATAACCTTTGCTAATGAAGTTTAGCTTGAAACCAAATACTTTTATCTCTATTTTAAATTCAAGGTTAAAAAGTAGTTTGAACTTAACCTTTATATTTCTTGCCTTGTGGCTTATGAAGTTTTGGCATGTATTATAGCTGAAATTTGGAAGCTTTGTTCTTGAGTAGTATAGCATAACCACAACTTATCAACCTAGGATCATGTGTAGAAACCCTAAATTAAATAGAGTTTCTAAATAGAATTAGTATGGCTTTTTAAATAATCCACCATGCTACTTAAGGTAGTTAGATAAATGTTTAGGGTAGCTAACCATGTTACTTAATGTGACTAAGTAATTTACTTAATGCCCGATAAATGACTGCCCAGTATGGGAGTTTGTGTTATTTGCTGGTGTGTAATGTTGAATATATTGGATTGCAACTTTATCGTGAAGTAGAATATCCAGTTATGCATTTCCTAAACTGCATCCTTTTGATCGCATATAGACTCGACGTTTTTGGCCGACGGTGACTATCAGATCTTCCCAGAACCTGAAGTGGACATCTCTGAAGCCGCCGGGAACATCGCTGAGGAATTAACTGAAGCTCCGAACCCGAGTTCGGAAGGAGTTATTAATACCTCTGACCCCAGCCCCGCCAGTGAAGGCAAGCCCCGGACATATCCCATTATTTTCTTTACACTGCAACCTATGCTTATTTATCTATATTTATGCATTAAGTCTAGGAATTGTAATGAAACCCTAGATGCATACTTCTAGGAACCAATGTACTGAACATTAGAACTTGAGTCCGACTAGTGCTATGCTAATAGGACCGGTAGAAGTCGAGTGATTTGCTGTCACTCGCGCGATATAGGAATTGATTATCTTCATTCCTGCAATCACTATAAGGATGACGGACGGGGTTATGTGTAATTTCATGGAAGAAAGTGATACCCCATCTGTGTTGATGAATTTGGTTAAGGTCGCAGTGTGTGGTAGTGGCAGTTAAGCGTTTGAAAGTACTAGCCACATGCCACGAAATATGGTAAGCGGTAAGCCTAGTAACCAATCGGCCCGGCAAGTGGACTCGTCCCCCACCACTCGACTTTTATTTATGTTTACACGCACCGACTGTGAGAATACGTTCTGCATAGCAGACAGGAATACGGTCATGTAGTCGCGCTACAGACGTATGTCCTGCACATTGGATGTGCGTATAGTCCAGCAGTCGCTTGTGGTGGTTTTGTTCCACGACCCGGAATGAAAGGCAAACGGTTGCTTCGGAACGGCCTGTTGGTGTTCCAAGCGTGTGAGTTAGGTTTACCTTGCAAGGGTTGAAATTCGATTCAGAATCGTCCGCCTCTCACGAAGATTGAGACTGCTTATCTCTTTTACCACATAGAGTAACAAGAGCAACGTTATGATTATCAAAGTGGATGTTTGATTAAAGATTTGTACCATGCTTGAAGTAGTTATAGGTGCTTACCTAGAATGGTTAAAAGAACTAGAATCTGAAAGCTAAAATATAAATTAAGGACCTACTCTTTATTGCTTTTTAGCAACAACTAAACCCAGAACTTTACAAAGCCTGCATGGTCTAGTTATGGGCTAAGTATACCCAACCCCGGGTAAGCCTTGCTGAGTATTAGTATACTCAGCCTTGCTAGTTATGTGTTTTTTTTCAGGTAATGCCTCTGAAGATCCTACTCTTCCGATGCCTTGGCCCTATGCTTTGCCTGATGGTTGGTCCGTGGAATGGGACCCGTCCCCGGCCAACCCCGACCCTAACGAATAATGTCATGCTCGGGCTTAGCATGATGTTGATACTAGCGACGTGTATAATTATCGTACTGTATTTTCTGCTGCTATGAACCCGAATGTTATATATGGTTTGTAATAACTTTTAGCACTCTAGTACTTACGTTATTCTGCAAACTCTTGTAATATAAGTGTCTGTGATGTAAAATGTGATGGTGATTGTATCTCTGGACTCACCTTCGTGTGAGGTAACCTTATGTGATCCTGTAACGGTGGTTTATCGGGACGCTACCCGACAGGCCAAGGGATTATACCGTTTGAAGTATGTTAGAGCTCTTTGAAATAGACTCTCGTACTTGAGCCGGTATAATTCAGGTTGGTTCTGCCACACAAGCGGCGTGAACGGGCGCCGAGCTGGCGACATGAGCAGGCACTGGAACGGAGAGCGCGGGAGGAGTTGCGGCACACGGGCGGCGCAGGACGCGGCAGTGAAGGGCTTCTGCGCGAATTGGTGCACCCGGGGTCAAACGACGGTGACGTCCTGGGTTTACTCCCCCGCGACCTCCTGTGCAGACGAGCAACTACGGCACGCACGCGGCACGGGCGTGCACGGATGGAGCTGAGGCACGGCAAGGCCGAGGTGAGCGCGGGCCCGGCAACAGGAGAAGGAGGAGGAGCTGTGTAGAGCGACGACGTGCAGAGCGGCAACGTGCACGGCAACGGCGTGCAAGACAAAGGTGTGCAGCACATAGCAGTGTCTCCGCTGGACGCGCTCAGGCCGCGACCGGGTCGGTATGCGGGGAAGTCACGCGCGGTGCGGGAGGAGCTATAGCGCGGCGGCTGCAAGCGGATCCACACGGGAGCAGCGAGACCGCACGTGGAGGACGTTGGAGGCCGTTGAGGAGAAAGCAGCGGATGAGGTCAAGCGGCACTGCGGACTGCTCGCGGAGGGTATGGAGACGGCTCCGGTGCGACCGAGCTTCGGTTCTCGCGGAGGCAGAGGGGGCGAGTGTGGCGCGGCTAAGCGAAGGCGGAGGTCCGGGCTGAATTGGACTAGCGCGTCCGCAAGTGTGGAGCGGAAGCGTTTTACCGGCAGCGATGGTAGGCCGATTCGGATGGCGTCGCAGCAGGCGGGAAGGGCGACAGAGCTACACCTTGTGTGAGCGAGAGTGGCGCACAGGGGTTGCAGCCAGGTACGGCGGCCCTGCAAGTGACTGCACGGGCATGCCGGATGTGTTTCTGCAGTGCATGTGCGTGAGCAGAGAAGGCTCAGCCCGTGAGCAGGAAAAATCCTGAGGTTCGCGGAGGAATCGGCTTAGCGAACCAATCTGGCTCCATCGTCTTGTCCCAGGGGTCCACCGTCACCACGGGCCACCGTGTGAAGTATCCCCGGCCATTCTCCACCCACTGCAACCCTTCCTGGCAAACTTCTTCATCACCCACGGAACCTCATCACCGTCGAGCACTTCCTATCACCGATCCTGTTTGCCATGGGAGTTCACTTTCCATCCGTTCTTCTCTACAACCAAGGCTACCCCAAGTTTTGCTCTTATTCACTGAATCTTCCTAATACCGGCGACCCCTTTTGCCGGAACATCGTTGTTATCTTCCTGTTCTCTATTTTCCCCGACCAGGGACTTAATTGCTTTGATTTAGAAAGTTCTAGGGTGTTCTCTGTAAATTTTCCAGAACCTTCTTTATTTCAAATCAGTGAACTTCTACATTTCATAGACTTTCGTAAGAAGTTCATAAAAATACAAAATCAGTTTTGTTTGAAACCCTAAGTCAAACCCTACAAGTTTTATGTTGTGATCTTGAATTGAAAGTCTTTGATTTGTGATCTAGGTTAAATATTAGAGAATGAGTGCTTTATTTGTACCTTATATTGTATGCATGTGTTGTAGCTAAAGGGTTAATCATAGGATATATGTCTCCAATAGGAATGTGTGATATTTAGTTAATCCTATCACACGAGTACTCATATCCCTGCCATCAAGACGTTATTCTGGTCATGATTACGGTCTTCTTAATGTCCTTTCCGTATAAAGATCCTTGTTAATTCAGGTGTATTTGCTAGTTAGCTAATACATCTCTGTAGCTATACTTCAGTGGTGGCTATTAGCTCAGCCGCTAAGCATCCGTTTCCTTGAGTCTGTGATGTTTCTGTGTAACAGCTGTCAGCCGATGCATTTCTTTTGATATGCTTCTACCATCGGCTGACTAGCCAATCCGGTTGTTACCCTTCTAATATCGGCTACTGCCGATACAATTCTTTTGTTCTGTCCTACGTCAGCTGCATATAGTCGATATATCGAAGAGGCACACACAATCTTCGAATTCTTGCTATCGGCCGATCCAAGCCGATTCTAGTTGTTTTCCATATCGGTCAAATATGGCCGATCAATCCTTAGTTTTCCCATCCTTATCCACACACATCTATCAGCCGATTTATCAGCTATGAAATCTGCTATATATCTATCGGTCACATACCTACAACCACACTCCAATCGGCTGTACGTCACTCAATAGTTGTGCTGACGTAATCGAATCAATACAACCACACCTAGTTACCTAGAATAGCACTTAAGCACATCTCAGTTAAAACACAACTGCTCTAGGAATCATCCCTCTGCTAAAGTAATCGATGCTTTCATCGATCATCTAGGAACCCGATGCACCTTTCAATCGAATAAACCTCTGTTGTTTCCAATCAGCTCTGTTGTAATCTTCAACGAGCAGCAGATTCTAATTAGTTGTTCCCCTAAAGCTCTGTCTAAGTTTAGTTTTAGATCTTTTTGGTTGTTAGGTGAGTAGTATGTTAAATGAGTGTTGGATTGCAACTTTATTGTGAAGTAAGATAGTTTTATGTGCACACTTTGAATGTAATGTTGCATTGCATGTAGATACGACTACTTCTGCAAACGGTACCTACAAGATCTCCCCGGAGTCTGCAGAGGATATTTCTGAAGACCAAGTCAACGTCATCAAGGGATTATCTGAAGCCCCGAAGCAAAGTTCGGAAGATAACAATACTAACATCCCTGACTCCAGTCCCACCAGTAAAGGCAAGCCCCGGTGCATACCACAATATTTCAATCTATTACAATTCCATTATTCTATTATATATCTTGCATTACGTCTAGGAGTTGAAATGAAACCCTAGTTGCATAAGATCTTAGGAATACAATGTATTGTATCCGAGTCCTTATCGCTTAGATGCTCTGCTAAATAGGACCGGTAAAAGTCGGGTGATTTCCTGTCACTCGCGCGATATAGGAGTTGCTTGTTTACAATTCTGCAACCACTATAAGGATAATGGACAGGGTCATGTGTTGTATCATGACCTGAAGGTTTACCCTGTCTATTTTGTTAAAAGTAGTTAAGGCCGAACCATGTGGTAGTGGTGGCTAAGCGTTTGAAAGTACTAGCCACATGCCGCGAAATATGGTAAGCGGTAAGCCTAGTACCCGAATGGCTCGGCAAATGGACTTGTCTCCACCACTCGACTTTTATTTTATGTTTACACGCACCGACGTGTGGGAGTACGTTCTGCATGGCAGACAGGAATACGGGTCTTGTAGTCGTGCTACAGACGTATGTCCTGCACAATTGGTGTGCGTACGGTCCTGCAGTCGCTTGTGGTGGCCCTAATCCATAACCCAGAATATGAGGGAAATGGTTGCTTCGGAACGCCCTGTTGGTATTCCAAGCGTGTGTGTTAGGTTTACCATGCAAGGTTGAATCTCGATTCAGGAATCGTCCGCCTCTCACGATGAATGAGACTGCTTATCCCTTTTACCACATAGAGTAAGAAGTGTAACTAGTGATGGAACAATCTTGATGGATGATAATCTCTACCTTGCTTGCTTAGTGTAGGTGCTAACCTAGAATGGATAATCAACTAGAATGTGAAAGCTAAAATTTGAAAGTAGTTCATACTCTTTGTTGCTTTTCAGCTGAAAATAAACCCAGAACCCTAGAAATGCCTTCATGAGTCTAGTTACGGGCTAAAGTATACCCAAACCCAGGTAAGCCTTGCTGAGTATTAGTATACTCAGCCTTGCTAGTTATATGTTTTTCAGGTGATGTTTTTGAAGACCCTACTCTTTCCCTGCCTTGGCCCTGTGCTCTTCCAGATGGTTGGTCCGTGGAATGGGATCCGTCCCCGGCCAACACTGATGATACCGAGCGACGTCGTGCCTGGGCTTAGCATGACATCCGTCTTGACGATGTATTGTAAATCATCGCGTATGTTCTCCGCTGCCAAAAACCATACCTTTAACAGTTTATAATGTTTTCTCTAAATTTTGGATCTTCGTACTACTCTTGAAAACTCTTGTAATGTAATTCTCTGTGGTGTAAAATGTGATGGTGATTGTATCTCTGGACTCACCTTCGTGTGAGGTAACCTTATTTGATCCTGTGTATCAGTGGTTTATCGGGACGTTACCCGACAGGCCAAGGGATTATACTGTTTGAAGCACATTGGAGCCCTCGGAAGTGGACTCGCGTACTTGAGCCAGCATAATTCAGGTTGGTTCTGCCACAATCGGAACTTCTTGATTGGTGGAAGATGGCCCAGCTTCCTTCTGAAGTTTTCGGACAATCATCTTCCTCACCTTAATTTGGCCCCGGGGGGCAGCAATATCAGAGGATCGTTTCCGCTTGGGGGTCAACTTCGTGGTGCTAGGCTGGATCCGCATGATACCTTTTAATAGGGGAGGTGCATTTTTGCCAAAAAGGACCACGGGGGCAACCGGTGAAAATTGGAAGGTGGAGCCATCATCGTTCCTGGGCTCCAGACCATCTTCCTGCTACAGAAAGAGCAAATGGAATCAGAAAAGTAATTGAGCGAAGTCAGGAGGAAAACATTGGATTGATGGTAATACCTCTTCCTCAGGGGCTTCATACTCAGAGTGAATCTGCTGCAGCATCGGCCCCAGTGCTGTTCGGTAGACATGAGTCTTCCACATCGACCACCAGTTCTTGAAGTCAATGGCCGAAGAAGTGAACGATAGGTCAATAGGGATTGGAACGAGAAGGTCTGAAAATAGGCTGTAACATCGTTGGGTGTTGACGGCGTTGGGCAGATTGGTTCTGTTGGTTATCAAATAATGAAGAAAGAAGTGAGGAGGAACTTGCCCGAGGCCAAACTGCCGAGTTGCTACGACCGGCTGATAGAATTCATATCCTGGCTTGATGATCTGGTTAGAGGTGCTCATGCCGACTGGAAGGAGGCAAGGGCGGATCATGATAGAATATAGATGCCGAGTGCCGTCATCATCGGCAAAATCAGCCAATCTGAAGGTGACTGGGTTCTCAAAAATTTCAGAATCAGTGTAGGGAAGGAAGATAGGGTTGTTCAGGCCCCTATAGAAAATTCTGAACCAGCTTGAAGCTTGTGAGGGATTCAACTTGCTGCCAGGAAAGCTATATAAAGCCTGGCCGAAGCTTGTACATTTGATCCGCCTCCTACTCTGATCTGGGAAAGAGTTATCGGCCAAAACAGGGAAGCCTGGGATGAAGTCCTGAAAGTATAGGTGAGCCCACAATTGGATAAACCACCAGGGACCACCGGTCCTAAGCTTCTTCTGGGTAAGTAGGCTTAAGGACATCAGGTGGAGGTATCTGTAGACTTCCCCAAGGAACAACTTGCCAAGGCCAACAGTGTTACCTTTGGCTAGTTCATATGCTAGGGGGAGATAATTCTTGGTTGAGGCAAGGGAAGGACCACAAAATAAGAAGTGTTCCAACCAAAGATTCAAGAAGGTTGTATGTTCCTTTTCGGTCATAGGGCCTTTGGTTTTAAGGTGCTGGTTCAGGTATGCACCCCAGTTTGTGCACTCTATTTTGGAGGACAACTTGAAGGGGACTTCTGATAGTCTATAGGCAGAGGGGCAAGATGAAGAGATATCTAGACTAGTGATCATCACTACGTCTAGGAGGGTTGGAGTCATCGGTCCATGACCAAATAGGAAGCAATTCAAGGCATCGGACCAAAAGTAGCCGATGGTTTTTAGGAGATTCTCATTCATCTCAAGAGGGGATAGAGACAAAGACAGAGCATCGGCTATCCCTATGGTCTCCCATGTGGGCTGGTAGATCTTTGCTACTCTGTTATACCAGGTCACCCAGCCCTTGGGAGGATTTGGCCAGGCAAGTAGGCTGTCGGCCCAAGAATCTAAATCTATGTTTTGGCTCACGAATGGAATCCGATTAGCCTTGCAAGAAATTAGATCTACAGGTTTCTCGTAAGAACGAGGCCCGAGACAAAAGGAATTGGGGGAAGAAGGATGTGGCAAGAAAATGTCTGAAACATGAAGAATCCATAAAAACCAAACAACCAGAGAAGGATCATTTAATGGTGCAAGGGATCTAGTAATTGTTGCATTAAAGTAGCAAAGGTCGGAGTTTTACCTTCAGGCCAAAGACACCCGCATCGGCATTCGAAGATCCCGCCATCGGAAACCCCAAAGATCAAGAACATGGGAATTGGATCTAGGGTTGGCGGCGCAAGTATGAGTTTGTGCTCTAAAGGCTTTGGTTCGGATCTTTGCGGTTAGGGTTTATGAGTAGAAGGTTTAGGAGAATAACTTGGATTCGGGGAGTCTTCGAAGATTTTTTTTGGGAAGGTTCCGGATTTAAGCGGAAAATGAAATGGATTGGAGAATCGACTTAGATCCGGATCGGCATTTTTAAAGAAAGGAACCGATGTGTTGCCATCGGCTCCCAAGAGATCGGTTTCTTAACGAATTGCAGTTAAAATAAAGGATTTTATTTACAACGGGGAGTGAGTACAAAAGGGGGAGCCGATTGCTCCCAGAGCCGATCTATTGGCTTAATCCTACAGTCTACAACCAGTAGGCGCTGGAGGTTCTGCGATGCATGATCAGTGGAGCCGTGCTGGCATCGCTGTCATCGCCGTTGCCGTCATCGTCGCCACCATCGTCTCCGCCACTGTCACTGCTGAAGCTGCTGCTGTCTTCGGCTTCTTCATCGTTGTAGTCGTCATCGTCATCCTCCGACGATCCGCTAAGGAGGAAGCCTCCTGCCACCGAGTCCTCCTCGGTTGATGAGGAATCGGCTTCTTCTTCCCAGGACGTGTTGTCCTCGTCATCTTCCTCCAACTCACCACCGAGGAGGAGGTGGAGATCTTCGCCATCAGTCAGGGACTCGTCGTCCTCTGACCAAGTCTGGAAGTCCCATTCCTCTGCATCCCAATGCAGGGGGCACAGACCTTGTAAGGGGCTATAGGGTCATACTCTGGAGTGGGTTCTCAAGTGGACTTGGACTCGAAGGAGATGGTGGAGGAAGCAGAGGAAGAAGAAGAAGCCATTACGAGAAGAGGAAAGTTGAATCAGGCACGGTTGCTAATGGCTGAAGGAAGGGGATGAGAGAAAGAAAGCTACTGGGGGCAGGTTTATAAAGATGGAGTGGAAGATGAATCGGCACCATAGCGGTTTCCAAGGAGTTTGATGCAGAGCAGTCATATCCCCTGGAAGTCGAAGAGGCACGCCTGTACGGATTTCGAAAGTCGAAGAGGCGGGGCGAATAAAAAAGAAATGGTTTCCGAATAATTATTGCTGAAACCAGGGGGCATGTGTTATCGCCATAATTTAGATGGGCCAGAAAGGTGGGCCGCGAAGCAAGATGGGCTCGAAAGGTAATCATAGTGGGCTTGCGAATTGGCCCCTGCGCGGGTGTTTGAGGCTGGGGTTGGCCATGTATCTAGATAGGCATGTGTGTTTAAATTGTTTAGATAGAGATAGCCAAGATTCGTGTTGTGGTTAGTTAGGATTGGTTAGGGAAAGCAAGTCTCCGAACTATAAATATGTACCCTGGATTCATGAATCGTTCGTTACCTGTAAATGTTCAGCTGTCCTTATGCCTGATCTCGGGTGTAAGGGCAACACCCTGCTCTGTTTCTGTTTAGTAGATCCAATCTGTTATGGTTAGTCTTTGTTCATCTAAGATTAGTTTAATATCTGCATGATTAGGCCCTTCAAGTGGGTTGAACATTCCAGCATTATGTTTGGTGCTTTATAATAGCTTAAAAAGGGATCGTTCCGGGAATCGGCTCTCTGTTGGTTTTTAGCCTCTGTTTAGGTTGTTGTTTCGTTACCTTCCGTATCTGTTAGGCTCAATTACGGGTAGGATGTTCCGGTTATGTAGTGAAAGCTTTAACCATCATAGATTGGATTAGCTTAATGGTTATAGAGCAAGTTTTATTTTACCATCGGATATGTTTGCCTTATTCATATTCATAGATCGGATCTGGTGCTGAATACAATCGGCTCTTTACAGCCGATATAGGGAATCACTCGATGAGCCGATCACGGCTCGGACTAATGTTTATATGTGTCTGTGAATGCAGGAAACTAACATATAACACCTTCCTGATCAGGAACAAAGTCAGGTGGCACGCCTAGCAACCCAGACGCTAGGTCATGTGCCGGATCTTGGGCCGATGTCCGAGGGATCGGGGCCCACCAGCAGTCTCGGGAGCCTCCCAGCTCCTCGTGTTGCCTATCGCTGCTCGCCGGTGGGTTTTGACCGACAACACACATATAATTAATGTATTAGAACATACAAAGTACTATAGATCAATCTAAATATTACATGGTTATAAAAGTACTTTAGTTCACTCTAAATATTACATAAATAGAGAAAAGGCAGCTTCAATTGATGATGAGGGCCTCGTTATGATCGAGTCGCACGTAAGCTGGTTCTTCACCCTCTTCAAACACAGGTAGGTCGATATCCGGTCCAAGTGGAGGCATGTCCTAGAATCCCTTTCCTTCTTCCTCGGTCATATTTTCGACGCCAATAATATTCTTTTTCCCCTGGAGTACCACATGTTTGCCCTCATTCGCTAGATCCTTTGCATAGATGACTTGGACTACATCTTTAGCCCATACAAATGGTTCGTCCCTGTACCCTATGTTGGTGAGGTCAATGACCGTCATGCCGTACTTGTCCATGAACACCCCCTTGGAAGCTTGACCCACTGGCACCGGAAAAGAGGCATTTTTAGTGGTCTGTAATCCAGCTCCCATATCTCTTCTATGAATCCATAATATGTCTCCAATTGACGATTGTTGTCGTAAGCATCGATACGAACACCACTGTTTTGGTTGGTGCTTTTTTCATCTTGTTTTCTGGTGCGAAATGTGTATGCATTTATGTCATATCCTTGGAACTTCAGAACTGTACTAGATGGACCGATGGCCAAAAGATCTAGTTGAGCATTACCGGTATCAACACCTGCCAATTTAAGTTGTAAACAGCTTCCAAAGTCCTCTTTGTGTTGTTTTGTGAGCTATTCGGTGTTTACCTTGCAGTTCTCTCTTGTGCATGTCGATATAAGGTGAGACTACAGATGCCTCCTCTATAGACCATCCATTGACCATGCACCCTTTTGGATGGTATCTATTCCGAACAAACTTCCTTAGAACGCTCATCAACCTCTCAAAAGGAAACATCTGATGCGAGAAGATTGGACCAAGAGCTTTTATGTGTGCGACAAGGTGAGTAATAAGATGCAGCGGTATATCGAAGAAAATTGGCAGAAAATGCATCTCGAGCCTATTAATTGCGTGGATCAGGTCTTCTACAGCTTGTCTAGTGTGTTTGGGTCTATGACCTTGTGTGAGATTGCATTGAAGAATGAGCACAACTTTATGATCGGATCTCTGACCTTCATAGGAAGGACGCCCCTAAGAGCAACTGGGAGCAACTGAGTCATAATGACATGGCAGTCATGGGCCTTCATGCAGCTCATGTTGAATTTCAACTCTTTCATGTTCACAAGCCTTCTGATATTTGATGAGTAGCCAGTTGGCACTTTAAGTTCATGGAAGAAACTACAAATCTTCCTTTTCTCATTATTATCCAAGGTCCAGGATGCAACTGGAAGCTTCTTCTTCCCATCAGGTTGAATAATTGGATGCAGCTCGCTTCTGACATTCATCACTTCTAGGTCCAATTGAGTTTCCAGCGAGTCTTTCCCTTTGCCTTTCATGGCCATTAACGTTCCAAGCGTGCTCTCAGTAACATTTTTGGTTAGATGCATGCCATCAAGTGCGTGATGAACAATCATGTCCTGCCAATAAGGTAATCTCCAGAACAAGAAATTCTTTTTCCACAAGGAATCTGTTGGGGCGGGCACACTTCCTTTACCCTTTCCTAGTACAACACTTAGTTTGCTTACCATTTTGTATATCTTGCTCCCATTTAGGTACTTGGGAGCTGAACGTTCCTCCCTTGTACCATCAAAGGATTTCTTGCTCTGGTGATATGGGTGATACTTTGGAAGGAACCTTTGATGGCCCATGTAAACCATTTTCTTGCTATTGCTCAACCATCTTGCGTCTGTATCATCCAAACAGACCACACATCCCTTGTAACCCTTTGTAACTTGGCCTGATAAGCTACCTAGGCTGGGAAGATCTATGATTTTTATGAATAACATTGCCTTCACGGTGAAGTGTGTCACTTGTACTCATCCCACACCCTGACACCATGGTGCCACAACTTCATTAGATCATCCATCAATGGTTCCAAATACACATCAATATCATTTCCAGGTTGTGTTGGCCCTTGGATTAGTAATGGCATCATGATGCAGGCCCGCTTCATACACAGCCAAGGAGGAAGGTTGTATATGCAAAGGGTCATAGGCCAAGTGCTATGTTTGCTACTCACCATGTTAAAAGGTCCCATCCATACTCAAACCAAATCTTATGTTTCTTATCTCCTTGGTAAAATGATTCTTGTATTTGTAATTAACAGCTGTGAACCATCTGCTGGGTGCCTAAGTTTTCCATCAACGAGTCGGTCTTCAGCATGCCACCTCATCAGCTTGGCAGTCTTCGGGTTTGCAAACAACCGCTTCAAACAAGGAATAATCGGAATATACCACACAACCTTGGCAGGAGGTCATTTATTGCGATCACCTTTCATTGATGTTGCTGAGTCTAGACAATTGCATACTAGACAGACATCCAAATCTTCATATTTGTCGCGATACAATATGAAATCATTGGGGCGTCCATGGATTTTTTGTACCTCTAGTCCCAATGGGCAGATCATTTGCTTGGCATGGTATTTGTTTTCAGGCAGCCCGTTAGGACTTGGAAGCATCTTCTGCAGCAAACTTAATAAATCATCAAATCCTTTGTCTGATAAACCATTCCTGGACTTCATTTCCAATAGCATCAGATTTTCTCAAGTTTTGACACGCTGCAACCTAGGTAAAGTGGTGCTTTTGCATCCATTCTCATCTGCTCCAACTTCATCAATTTTTTTCATCAAGGAAATCTGGTTCCCCATCACGTATCATCTGGTCTAGCGCATCTACAACATCATCAGCAACTAATGTTTCCTGCATAGTTTCATTAACGCTTTCATGTCAGGTTACCTCCACTGTTTCTAGGATAGTTGTTTCCTCCACTGTTTCATGCATGTTCTCTTGGATGGAGTGCATTGAGATTTGAGTAGGTTCGTTCTCATCAACCTCACCGTGCTTGTTCCAAACCTGATAGTTAGGCATAAACCCCCTAAACAACAGATGGAAGCGGATCTGCTCAACATTATTAAACTGCTTCTAATTTTTGCAACCAATGCATGGGCAATACATGTAGCCGTCATCTTGTAGGTTCTTGTACGCCTTGGCGGTCTGCACAAATGAGTCAACGCTGTCTACAAAATCCAAATTTCCAGCCCTCGTACCGTCTATCCATCCTCGATTCATCTATATTCACGAAAAAACACATAAGAATTTAATAATAAAAATATTATCTCTACATATAGATTTTTAGTTTTTCAAGTTTCATAAGAAATATCATACTTTAAGAAATATAAAAGTATCACGATCAACACAATTAAAAAATGCCCTCTAAATTAACAAAGAGCCTTTACATCCCGAACATCACAATTAAAAATTGCCCTCTATAATTAAGAAAGATCCTTTACAACCCGATCATCACAATTAAAGAATGCCCTCTAAATTAACGTAGAGCCTTTACATCCCGATCATCGCAATTAAGAATTGCCCTCTAAATTATTTAAAAAAGATCCTTTACAACCCGATCATCACAATTTTGACAACAATCAAACCATAAATAGCTAGTTCCATACCTTGAATCAAGTATGTGCAGTCCAACCCTCAAAATTAAATGAGCCTCCCCGATAACTTTTGATAAGAAATTGTCCTAAAATGAAGAAAAGAGACTCTCCATGAACAATTCATCAGAAAATGCATGATTAATTCTATGATAATGGGTATGAATCCAATGGATTTCTAGCCACTAAACAAGCACAAGTTGTTGCACTCCAACACCAAAAAAGAGGAGCCCTAATGATGAATGTTGATGAGAAATAGTCCTAAAATGAAGAAAAAGAGACTATCCATGATCAATTTATCACAAAATGCACGATTAATCATCAGATAAACGGTATGAATCCAATGGATTGCTAGCCACTTATCTAGCATAAGTTGGTGCACTCAAACACCAAAAAAAGAGGAGCCCCATGATGAGTTTTGTTGAGAAATAGTCCTAAAATGAATAAAAAAGTTCTCCAGGATTAATCCATCACAAAATGAAAGATTAATCCAAAGAAAATGGGTAGAAATCCAAAGAATTAATGGTTACTAACTTTAGAACAAGTTGGTAGAGTCATACATCAAGTATGGTGAAGTTTCAAGTAAATTTCGGCAAAAAAGGCCGCAACAATGGAGGAGAGGGAGTGTGGCCATCGGGTTGGGGAAGATAGGTGGTGGGAGGAAGAAGGGGTTGGGGTTTTGTACTGTACAACCGCATTACCGCGGGTTCGTAACACCAACCGGCGGTGATGGGCTTCTTTCACCGCCGGTTGGTGGTTGGAACCGGCGGTGATGGCCGGCAACACCATCACCGCCGGTTTGTTTTACGAACCCACGGTGATGAAGCACATCACCGCCAGTGCTAACAGCCACTATGGCCACCAACATTGGAACGGGCGGTAAAGTCCCGTTTGCAAAGACCGAATCTGTAGTAGTGGGCGGCCAGTGCGGGGGAGAGAGGTGGGGCAGCGGCGGCGGACGCTGGGGGACGTGGGGCTAATTTTTCTCTTTTTTTTCAAGGGGTACCACCGGCGATTCTTGACTCGGCGGTGATGCGCCAATCCATCACCTTTCGACCCAAATCCAACAGGTGGCCAAACCGGCGGTAATGCCGGTTTCGACCTCAGCGGTGATGGGCTATCTGTAGTAGTGCTAGCTCGCTCAGGGTTTAATTTGATGACGTTATATGGAAATATCTAACTTAAAAGGAACAGCTATATCTATTTCATCGCCCTAATTTGAGCGTACATCACAAAAGGTCAATCTTTTTAATGTCTGTGGCATAAATTGAATAGACCTTTAGCGATATTCATGGAATATGACATTATTCTTGTTTTACAATCTAACAGATATTCAAAAGATATTGGTAGTTGAAGCTTTAAACATTCATCGCATGTGCTTAAAAAGTATTTTCTAGTTGAAGTGTTGTATCTATTGAGGGTAATTGGTGGAAGGAAATGGGAAATGGAAGTTTTGATGTAAAAAATAAAAAATAGCGTATGTCCTATTTGGTAGAACAACTTTATATAAGTATAAACGAGGGAGAACCTTGATTTTTAAAAGTGAAAAATCTAAACATCCACCCGAGCATTTCTTAACCCTTCCGCACTCGAATGTTACCCCGTCCAATCTGGTCTCCTGATGGTTTTGATCTGCCCGATGGTTTGAATCGGTTTGTTTCAATTTTTTTTCTGGTATCACTTGAAGATATTTCCGTCTTAATAAATTGTAACACATATTTTTAAGTCTAAATACTACAGATTTACCAAGGACGAGCTGGGCCAGGCCCGTGCTGCAATTTATTAAGACGGAAATATCTTCAGGGGAAGAACTTCTTTAATTGCAACGATAGAAGTAGATCACAGTTTTGGAGGGGGTTGCAAAAGAGATTGGGTAAGATTGCAAATGGGGACTCAAATATGTTCTGGGCAATGGAGAAAAGACCAGCTTCTGGCTGGATGTATGGATGGATGAATGCCCACTTAAGATACCTTTCCTCACATTGATGCGATCTATAACAAACTGTTAGAAAATTAACAGGGTTTAAGATTAATTTGTACAACCAGAGCAGCATACGAGAGAACATACATTTACTAGCGATTAACATGAATAACCCTAGTACTACACAGATCAGGATGAACTCGTGTAAAACTATACATCTAACATAAACAGACACCAGATCTGGCCACAAGATCATCATAAAAGAAATACAGGGAACCCTGGCTCAACTTATAGTGGATCCCGCGCGGATGCAGCGAAGAAACCGTCGATGAAGAGAAAGGACGCGAGCGGACGTGCGAGCGCACTTCCCAGAAACCTGATTCGCCGGCACCCGTATAGGTCCTCAGATCGCCGGCGCCGGTTTGGAGACACCGCTCCTCGATCCGCTGTACGGCGGACGAAGGGACGGCAGGCCTAAAAGCGGCGGCGCAGAGAAAGAGAGAGAGTCAGATGCGAGTCACCGGGTGTCTCCCCGTATACAGGACGTCTCCCGTATATAGAGGGGGGGGTCCGCTGCCTCTCATATTCGATCTGCCTAAATCTCAGGAACCGCCCCCTAGGATCTCTCTACGGCATCTGACTGGAGCCCACGCACAGAACATGCGCCCACTACTCCCGGTTGACGTGGCAGTCTCGGTGTGGTAGAAATTGACCAACAAAATAAAAGGCAAAATTAAACTACTGGTATAACATGACACGACGCGATCGCACATCGTTGCAAGTCACAAGTCACGCAATAGTAACGCGTGCGCGTGCGTGTGTGGCTTGTGTGTGTTCACAGCGTAGCATCCTTCATCCCTTTGTCTCACATATGTAGGGGCTCACAAAGCTCCACATATATGTTGGTATATGTCCACCTAAGTGAGCAATGTGGGACTAAAGTCCCACATGCCACTTCTACAACACCACCTTGGCTTCCTATATGGAATTGGGCCACCCAAACACCAGCCATGTATGGGCCTAGTATAGGCCACAATTCCAACAATCCCCACCAAAGCTAAGATCTCCAATTAACACAATTTCTGCGCTTTCATATACCAGCTTTACAGTGCACACCCGTTACAGGTTGAGCTACACCAAGCATTACAGTATTCACATATTCACGACTTTGCAATGGACAAAGCCTTGAATTGCTAGTCTTGTGTAAGCACGCTTCACCTATAAGCGTCGCTGATACGAGGCCGCCTAAAGCCAAGCCTCTGGTTGGAGCATTACGGTCATAGTTGAGATTACCCAAATCTCATTGACTGCGACCTCACAGTCAAACTTATATAGGTGTATTCTTACAAGTGTACCCTACAGGACGGTATCTTGCCTTTACAGGCCTCAGATACATTAATATATAATATCAACCTCCCATGCAGTACTGAGAGTACGCATCTTCTAGAGGAAATGAGTAAATAAAATGTACTCTCCAGTTATACATAACAGCTTGTTTTTCCCAAACTCTACTTCACGGGATCTCCGATCACATAGATTGGGTTGCCACTGTATGATAACATCATGTGGGTTTTCATCCTATTTCCCTTGATGCTTCATCAATCACAGCACGTGCTAATCCCTTTGTAAAAGGGTCTGCCAGGTTTCGAGTAGTATTAATATACTCTACGGCAATCTCACCAGTATTTCTCAAATGTCTTACTGATTTGATCCGTCGTTTCACATGTCTTGAGAACTTCAAATTTTATTTTGCATTGCCAACAATAGTGATCACGCTTTGATTATCACAATGCAATAGAATGACCGGTATCGGTTTGGCGACCATCGGCAAGTCCATCAAGAGTTCTTTCAACCACTCTGCCTCAGTAGTGGCTGACTCAAGCGCTACAAGTTCCGCCTCCATAGTAGACTTTGTTAATATAGTCTGCTTGCGAGACCTCCATGAAACTGCAGCCCCACCAATAGTGAATATATATCCACTTGTGGCCTTGATCTCATCTGCATCTGAGATCCAGTTGGAATCACTATACCCTTCTAGTATGGCGGGGTACCTAGTATAGTGAAATCCATATGTTGAGGTCCCTTTCAAGTATCTCATTACACGTTTTAATGCATACCAGTTATCACTTCCTAGGTTGGAATTAAATCTGCTTAGTTTGCTCACAGCAAATGAGATATCAGGCCTGGTTGCACCGGCAAGATACATGAGGGAATCGATAATTTGGGAGTATCTCAACTGATCAATTCCTTGTCCTCTATTCTTGTGAAGGCGAAGCTTTAGACTAGGATCATATGGCGTTGGAGAGGCTTTAGAATCTAAATATCCAAAGCGATTCAAAATGTTCTCCACATAATTAGATTGTTTCAGTGTAATCTCATTCTTGCCCTTAATCAATTTTATGTTTAAAATAACATCTGCCTCTCCCAAATCCTTCATGTCAAAATTATTTGACAAAAATGATTTCACATCATTTATCACATCTAAACTAGTTCCAAAGATCAATATGTCATCGACATACAAACACAATATTACTCCCTTACCCCCACTAAACCGATAGTACACGCAAGTGTCGGCTTCATTCACCACAAAGCCTGCTGACATTAAAGTTCTATCGAACTTCTCATGCCATTGCTTTGGCGCCTGCTTAAGGCCATACAAGGATTTTCTTAGTCTACACACCTTGTTCTCATGTCCAGGTACCACAAATCCATCTGGCTGCTTCATATAGATCTCTTCATTGAGCTCACCATTAAGGAAAGCCATCTTCACATCCATTTGATGGATGAGTAGATCATGACATGCAGCAAGTGCAACTAGCACACGAATTATGGTTAACCTAGCAACAGGTGAGTAGGTATCGAAAAAATCCTCGCCTTCCTTTTGGGTAAACCCCTTAGCAACAAGCCTAGCCTTGTATTTATCAACAGTACCATCTGGTTTCATTTTCTTCTTGAATATCCACTTACATCCCACAGGCGTACACCCAACAGGCAAGTCACAAATTTCCCAAGTCCCATTAGATAATATGGACTCCATTTCACTACGGACTGCCTCCTTCCAGTGCTCTGCATCTGGTGATGCATATGCCTCTGCAAGTGTTTTAGGTGTATCATCCACAAGATAGACAGCAAAGTCATCACCAAAGGATTTCTCAGTCCTTTGTCTCTTGCTCCTCCGGAGAGCATCTGTATTGTTATCCTCAATAGGTTGTTCGGTGTAAACAGGAGGTGCAGAAATTGGAAAAGGTCCAGGAGTAAAACCAATGGATGTTTGGCTACGTGTTTCTACTCTATCCTCCATGGGAAACATATCCTCGAAAAATGTGGCATCACGAGATTCAGTCACGGTGTTAACATGCTGAAAGGATCGATGGACCAAGAGGGGGGGTGAATTGGGCCTTTTTCAATTTCTAAAACAAGATAAAACAACCTTAACCTATGCAAGAACTAGAAAGGCACCAATTCACCAACCGGATAACTAACCAACCTACACAAGCTAGTTAAGATGAAAAGAGATAAAGCCTAGCAAGGTAGATCTAACTAGTGATTCCTAAATCAAGCACATGAATGAATTGCATGAAAGATAATGCTTGAATAAGTAAAATGGACAAGGGACAACCGGATTTTTCCCGTGGTATCGATGTGTTGGCACACACCCCTAATCCACGTTGTGACACTCACAAAGAGTATTGTCACCTCCCAAGTCACCAAGACGAGGGCGCTCACTAAGAGTCTCCGTTCACCATCCCGGTGTGGTGGAGATCAAGCCACGTACAAATCTCTTCTCCGGGCTTCCACAATCCTTGGCAAGCTCCGCGAGAATCACCTCGATCACCAAGATCGCCTAGTTGATGCCAATCACCAAGAGTAACAAGCTAAGGTCTTCACTTGAGCAAGAACCGATCACAAAGAATGGATGCTCACAAGCTTCTCTCTACTCAAGTCCTTAATCTTGCTTCTTGAATGATTGAATCAACAAGTGTATGAAGTGTTGAAGCTCAAAGTGGCTCTTGACTATAGTATGTGTGTTTGGATGTTGCCTGGTGTCAAGAGTGGTAGAATGACCCATTGGAGGGGTATATATGGGCAGCTCACACGAATAGAGCCGTTGGAGAAAAAGCTGTCAGAAAACTGCGTAGCGCCGGTTAATCCGACGTCCCTCCAATAGTCATCGTCGGTTTAACCGGTGAATGTAAACTGCCTCTTCTGAAAACTAGCCGTTACAGCTTGGGCAGATTAACCGTCGTTGCATCGGTTTAACCGGTGAGTGTAATCATCCATTGATCAACAGAAATACCAAGTCACTGGACAACTGCACCGACGTCCAATTTCAAATAGCGTCGGTTTAACCGGTGAGTGTAGTTGTCCACTGATCAACTGAAAATCGAGTCTCTGGACAACTGCACCGACGTCCCTTTTCAAATATCATCGGTTGAACCGGTGAATTGACTTGTCAAACTCTGCTGACCTTGTTTAACCGACGTATAGAAAACCTGAGGCGTCGGTTAATCCGGTGATAAGGATTTTTCTGATTTTGCCTTTTCTGACTTGAGTCTTGAATGAAATCCAAATATTCTTGAGATATAAGTTGAGATCCACTTATTTGAGCTTCTAGAAACCTGAGTGACCATTGTGTGCATCCATTTTCAAATGACCATGTCCATGCTCAAGTTACTAAGCCTAAACCCCTCTTAATAGTGCGATCACTACAAAACTATAAAACCTATACTAACCTAAGTGTCCTTCTCAACCTTATGACACTTAGGACTAGAAAGATCCTTAGTCTTGATACATTATAGAGTTGAATGCCGAGATCGCCTTTTTGAATAATGAAAAATAGGGGCCTCTTTTGACATATAACCAAATGAGCAATAATGATCTATAAAGCTGCACAAACTCATTAGTCACAATAATGATTGTCATTAATCACCGAAACATACCTTAAGGGCCTAGATGCTTACAATCTCCCCCTTTTTGGTGATTGATGACAACACAGTCATAAATAATGAGAGAGCGAGAAAGATATGGCAAGAATAAACACAGGCAAGCTCGAAAGAAAGGAACCAAAGAGCTCAAAGGCTCAAACGAAATCCATAGATATGTCTCAAAAGCTCAGCATGCTCAAATGACAAATGTACATATCCATGAACTAAAACCAAATAAGACAATATATAATACAATAAGAAACAACAAAGTCCTGATCGAGCTCTCTCTAGTGCTACCCTCCCCCTGACTCTCACTCCCTCTCCCCCTTTGGCATCCAAGCCCAAAAAGGGTAGCTACTGATCCGGGTGACGAGGGACGGCGAGGAAGCGATCCGGGTCATCGTCGTCGTCGTCGTCAGACGGTGGATCCTCAGTGACTGACGGTAGCTGCTGATCTGAAGGGCCTGCTGGTGCTGAGCTGACCGGAGGTGTAGCGGTCGTCGAGGCTGTCGTCGAGGCCCTGGTGCTAGCACTGCCTGGGAGAGGGTCCGTGGAAGTAGTAGCCGGCTCAGCAGAAGATGTGTCAACATCTGAAGTAGTGAGTGCTGATGCTGCCGGCTGTGACGACTGCTGAAGTAAGGACACCTCTCCGCCTCCCCCTGAAGGTAATGGCTGTGGTACGACGGGGAGGCCAACGGACTGCACTGCTGAAGGAGACTCCTGGAAGAGTGAGGTCGCAGGCAGTGGAGAGAAGAGAGGACGACTTGCAGACCCAAGTAATGCTGATAGTGAGAACATGATCTCTGGGGTCGCGGAAGAAGCTGGAGCAGCAGTGGCCGGAGCTGGTGTGACTGCAAGTGGAGGTGCTCCGGTGCCCTGAAGGCCTGACTGTCCTGGCTGCTGAGGGGCGAGTCCGGTGTGAGAATATAGCTGGGAAATCATCCCGAACATCGCCATCATGCCCTGCTGCATCTGCTGAAACTGAGCGTCCGTCCTCTGAGAGACTCTGTCAATAAGGCCGACGAAACGCTCCTCTGTAGCAGCTCGCTCTCGGGCGGCCTCTCTCTGAATTTGTGCAAGCTGGGCCTCATGGGCTCTCCTGGCCTCCTCCTGAGCACGGCGATCCTCTCTCTGCTGTGTGACCAGCTGCTGTAGAAGTGCGGTGAGCTCAGACGGCTGAGACACCTGAGACTCTGAAACTGTAGAAGCAGCAGCTGTCACTGGAACTGGCTCTCCGGAGCCTCCTGCCTCGTGATCATGACTCGCTGGAGCAGGTGCAGGGAAGTACTCCTCATCCTCGGAGGAGTCTGACTCAAGGTCTGACCAATGTATCTCATCATCTCCTCCGGGAAGCTGTGCCTCAGCGGCGAGCAGTGCCTCATCCTCCTGGGCCACTCGGGCCTGTACCTCCGGTGACAATCGTGCCATGGCAGCTCTATCAGCCTGCCTGCCTCTCCTCCGGTCCGAAGGTGCTGTCGGTCTGTAGACAGGAAACCAGGGGACCTCGTCCTGCCGGTAGACTGCACTGACGGGTGACTCAGCTGGCACTATCATGGAGCAAATGAAACTGATCCAGTGAGCATAAGGAAACTGTCGTACTACGCCCATCCCGTCAGTGATAACATCCTCGATCTCAGCTAAGATGAAGTCGACAATATCAAAGGGCTCGTGAGTGAGGATGTGAAGAAGTAGCAGCTGCTGCAGACCAGTGAACCCCTCAGGGTAGCCACTCCTCGGGAGCAACGTCCTCCGGAGTGCCATGTGGACAGTGTAGGCCTCTGGGGTCAGCAAGCTCGGAACTCTGGCGTAGGAAGCCGGGAAGGGCTGGCGGAAGCACTGTGAGATAGCCTCGTGAGAAGGTGCTATTCCGCCAATCATGGCTCTGCGCGGTGGATCTGCATCACCATATACCATCTCGTGCAGGGAGACGTCAACCAAGTCAACTCCTAGAATCCCTGCGAGTGTCGCTCTGGACAAACCAAACACCTGCCCTCCGAACATGAAGTGAACAGCTCTGCGCTCTGGGGCTATCCAAGCTGTGGCATAGAAAACTCTGACCCAGTCCTCAATATATCTGTTCCTCTCAATCGAGAGCAACCTGGGCAGACCCCTAAAGTGATCGAAGTGCTCCCGGACATCGGCTCCCCCTGCAGCTGTCCTCAGTGAAACCCAGTCCAGTACTCGGTGAGGGAAAATCCTGTGGCCCCGCCTCTGATAGGTCTCGTAGAAACTGGCCTGAAGTAGCGTCCAGAATCTACGATCGACCCTGCTGTCTCGTGTCACGGGGAACCACTCCTCCTCCTGTACACTCCACCTAAGCCTCTTGACCTTCGCCGCATTGGCCTTGGTCAAGTTCTGGAGCAGCACACCTGGCTCCAGACGCACGACAGTGTCCATGCGGAACACTGCGCACTCGGCCGCTAGGGCCTCGGCTCGACGAGCTGCTGCTGCTGCTGCTGTGGACCTGCGAGGCTCCTGTGGCTGGTGACCTCCTCGCGTCCTCGGTCCAGTGCGACGCTCGGTCGCTGGTGAAGTCTGCTCTGCGGGGGACGTCTGCCGGGTGCGGCCAGAACGTCGTAGAGCTGGTGACTGAGTGTCCTGCTCCTGAGACTGCTCGGACTGCGCTGTCTCTGTATCTGAATCGGACTCTGCCGCTGAAGCAGACTGCTCTGACTCTGCTGCTGCTGCGGCTGTGGCTCTGGTGGCCCTGGCACCTCTGACTCGGCCCATCCCTCTGCCTCTGCCTCTGCCCCTGGCTGCCGGATCTCTGATCGCGAACGGACGAGCACGGCCAGACGCCTGCTCCTCGGCGGCCTTAGCCACCATCTCGGCCCTTTCGGCCTCTCTCGCTGCGCGAGTCCGCTTGCGCGCGGGCTCCTCAACCACTATCTCCTTCCCCTTCCTCTTGTCACGACCCATCTCGATCACACACGACGCGGCGCTGCGAACTAGGGCTAGCGAAAGGAAGCGTGGCGTGAATGCGCTGTAATGCGGCAGCGAGTGTGCGGCAGAAGACGCGGTGGCGCAGAGCTCGCTGGTGCGGTGGCGTGCTAGTGGTGAATGGCGGCGGCGCGGTCGTAATGCAGGCGGTGCTCGGGCACGGCTGGGGCCGAGCGGCAGACGGCGGCAGCGCGGGCGGCGGACGGCGCGGAAAGTGCGCGGGTGCAAGGCGGCAGCGTGGGCGCACACGAGCTGCAGACGGCGGCGCGGGTGGCGATGCGAGGCGGCGCGGGCGGCGGACGGCGGCGCGTACGGGCGGCGAGAGCGAAGGCGCGCGGGTGCAGACAGCGGCGGCGTGACGGAGGCGGTGGAGTGTGAGTGACAGAAGGCGAAAGGACTGAGGACGTGGGCGGCGATGCGGGAGCAAGAAAGACATATGACATGTGGACCCCGCAATTTTTCTTATCGCCGGTTGAACCGACGCTTAGGTTTTGAACACCGGTTGATTGCGTCGGCGTAGTTTACTAGAAACCCTGCCAAATCTGTATCTGTACGCCGGTTGAACCGATGATTTGAAAAATGAACTCGTCGGTTGAACGATGCAAATAACAGTTGATTTTCAGGTCAAAATTGTGTTCTGTTCATCGGTTGATCCGTTGCTGCAAATTTTGTATACGCCGGTTGAACGCCTGAAATTACTGAGCTGAAGCTGACGCTTAGTATCGCCGGTTAAACCGTTGGGTATAGATCCGTTTAACGTCGATTTAACCGGTGAACCCAAAAACCCTCTCTCAGCTCACTTTTCTATGCTAAGTCCAATGAACTTATAAGATTCAACTAAACTCAAGTTAATGGACTTGCATAGGCGACTTTACCCCTCAAAATAGGATAGCTTAATAACTTAAATAGTTTTTCTTTTCAAAATCAAGAATAAGTCGCAAGAGAGACAAAGCGCCAATTTAAAAATGTATGAGCCATGTCATAGAATATTGAAGGAGGAAAGCTTCAAACTCACAATGACATTGCTCACTAGGCAATAACGCACCTAACACTTTACTCTCTTCACTTCTCATGAATTAAGATCTTGCATGTAAAACAAGTCTCATCTTCATCAAGTGATCTCCTTTGTGACTTTTGCGCATGCAATGATAATGCAAATTACAAACACATGCGAAAGAAAGGTAAACATGAGATGCACAACTATATGACAAGAAATGCATAGCGAGAATTTAAGATCTACTTGTCAAGTTTGATCCCACGGAAAGCTTCATCATGATGAGCCTTTCTACAAGCCTAGAGGAAAACAAGTGGACCACCACCTCTAGCTAAACCCTTGCTCATCACTATCTTACCATGGTTAGACAAGTGTCCTATATGTATGCATTTTTCTATATGACATGGCAATTTACATGACGTTTGCCGCATCTAATACATTAAGCTCATTTCTCAGCCTAACAAAGGTACTCTCGTCTAAAGGTTTTGTGAAAATATCCGCCAATTGCTCCTCGGATCTCACACCTTGAAGGGAAATGTCCCCCTTGGCTTCGTGATCACGCAAGAAGTGATGGCGAATATCAATGTGCTTTGTGCGAGAGTGTTGAACCGGATTCTTGGCAATTTTTACGGCACTTTCATTGTCACAAAGGAGTGGTATTCTTCCTAGTTTCACACCAAAGTCCAAAAGGGTTTGCTTCATATATAGAATTTGGGCACAACATGCACCGGCTGCTATATATTCCGCTTCCGCGGTGGACAAAGCCACGGAATTTTGCTTCTTACTCGACCAAGAAACTAGAGAACGCCCAAGCAAGTGGCAACCCCCGGAGGTACTCTTGCGATCCACACGGCTTCCGGCAAAATCCGAATCCGAGTATCCCAAGAGATCTAAACTAGCGCCTTTGGGGTACCACAAGCCTATGCTAGGAGTGTGCTTGAGATACCGAAGGATCCTATTCACAGCAGAAAGATGTGATTCCTTAGGGTTAGCTTGAAAACGGGCACACAAGCACACACTAAACATTATATCGGGCCTAGATGCGGTAAGGTAAAGCAAAGACCCTATCATGGAGCGATAGAGGGATTGGTCAACCGGTTTACCGTCCACATCCAAGTCGAGATGCCCATTGGTTGCCATGGGTGTCTTGATTGGCTTACATTCATCCATCTTGAACTTCTTCAAGATATCTTTAGTATATTTTTCTTGATAAATGAATGTCCCTTCCTTCATTTGTTTGACTTGAAAACCAAGGAAGAAGGTCAATTCGCCAATCATGGACATCTCGAATTCCCTAGACATCATGGTAGCAAACTCATGACTTAGTAAATCATTAGTTGAGCCAAAGATAATATCGTCAACATAAATTTGACAAATGAAAAGATCCCCGTTGACGTCTTTTGTGAACAAGGTGGTGTCCACCCTCCCGATCTTGAAACCTTGCATGATTAGGAAGTCACGAAGTCTCTCATACCAAGCCCTTGGAGCTTGTTTGAGTCCATAGAGTGCCTTGTGCAACCTATAAACATGGTTAGGATTCCTCGGATCTACAAACCCGGGAGGTTGCTCAACATAAACAAGTTCGTTAATAAAGCCATTTAAGAAAGCACTTTTCACATCCATTTGATATAACTTGATATTATGATGCGAAGAGTAAGCAAGAAGAATGCGGATAGCTTCAAGTCTTGCGACCGGAGCAAAAGTTTCACCAAAATCCAAACCTTCGACTTGAGAAAACCCTTTTGCCACAAGTCTTGCTTTGTTGCGTACTACCACCCCATGTTCATCTTGCTTGTTTCGAAAGACCCACTTTGTGCCGATGATGTTCTTGTCTTTCGGAGGAGCTTCGAGGACCCATACTTCATTGCGGGTGAAGTTGTTCAACTCTTCTTGCATGGCCATCACCCAATCCGAGTCCTCAAGTGCTTCCTCTATGCTAGTGGGTTCAATACAGGAAACAAACGAGTGATGTTCGCAAAATGAAGCATACTTAGAGCGAGTTCTTACTCCTTTGGAAGGACTACCAATGATTTGACCAATTGGATGATCCTTGGAGATGCGACCGTGCTTCACTAGCGGTATTTGCGTGGATGCTTGTTGGGGTGGATCATGAGTGACTTGTGCTTGTGGTGGAACATTTTGCTCTTCTTGTTCTTGGACTTGGGGTGTTGGCGTTGACACATTTTCTTGAGGTAGTGGATCAACTTTATCTTGATCTTCATCCACTAGGGGTGCCGTGGAGGTGCTTGGTGTAGATGAGGAAGGTCCTCCCCCTTGATCATTGCCTTCATGCACCTCTTTCGGCTTGATATCCCCAATGGACATCTTCTTCAAGGCTTCTTCAATCTCTTCATCCCCTACATTTTCATAGCCAACAACCTCCTCGAGCCTTTTCTTCTTATAGATGAAGCATTTGCAACCAAAGACTCGAAAGTATGATATATTTGGTTTCCTTCCGGTGATGAGCTCATATGGAGTTTTCTTGAGGAGTCGGTGAGGATACACTCGGTTGGATGCATGACACGCCGTGTTGATTGCTTCCGCCCAAAACTTCTCGGACGTGCCATAATCATCCAACATTGCTCTTGCAAGAGTGATGAGAGTCTTGTTCTTTCTTTCCACCACTCCATTTTGTTGGGGCGTGTAGGTGGCGGAAAACTCATGTTTGACTCCTTCTTCATCGCACCATTCTTCAATCTTCATATTTTTGAACTCGGTGCCGTTGTCACTCCGGATCTTCACGATTGGGGAATTGTATTCCCTTTGAGCTTTTCTTGCAAATGACTTGAAGATTTCCGGAGTTTCACCCTTATCGCCTAGAAACATGACCCAAGTGTAACGTGAAAAATCATCAACGATTACTAGGCAATAGAGGTTACCACCAATGCTCTTGTATGAAGTTGGACCAAAAAGATCCATGTGTAGTAGCTCGAGCGGCTTGGAGGTAGACAACATCGTCTTGATAGGATGATGAGTTGCAACTTGCTTCCCGGCTTGACATGCTTTGCATAGCTTGTTCTTGTCAAAAGTGACGTCCTTTATGCCGGTGATCATCCCTCTCTTGTGGGCTTTCTTGAGGTTGCTCATGCCAATATGAGCAATTCTTCTATGCCAAAGCCACCCAAGAGACGACTTGGTGAAGAGGCAAGTCATGGTGCTTGTTTGCTTTGAAGAGAAATCCACCAAATAGATATTGCCATGCCTAAACCCCGTGAATACCAATGACTTGTCTTTTTCATGAGTCACTACAACACCATTCTTGTCAAAGGCACACGTTAGTCCAAGATCACACAATTGTGTAATAGAAATGAGGTTAAAACTAAGTGCTTCTATAAACAAAACATTTGAAATGGATAAATCTTTTGAAATTGCAATTCTACCCAAACCTAAGACTTTCCCCTTTGAGTTATCACCATAGGTGACATGTTCATGATCGCCGGGGTCTTCAAGTGAGGTGAACATGCTATCATTGCCGGTCATATGTTGAGAGCAACCGCTATCAAGTACCCAATATTTTCCACCGGCTTTGTAGTTCACCTACACACATGAGAATTTATTTTTGAGTTTTCGGAACCCAAACAAGCTTTGGGCCTTGCACATGAGTGACAAGAGCTTTTGGGACCCAAAGTTGCTTGGGGAGCTTCTTCTTCGACTCCTTAGCAATTTTGCCAATGAACTTGGCCTTCACCTTGCTCTTCACTTTACTCAAGAGAAAATGATTATTTTGAAACATCGATGAGTAATTCTTGGGTAATTTAGGAAGAGGACGTGATGGTAAAGTGCACTCCCTAGTGTGGTGCCCGGTGACTTGGCAATGTTGGCAATATGAACCAACTTCCTTGATGAAGCTTGTCTTGATCTCCGGAGAAGGAGTTGTAGCCATGTTTGGCTCCGGAAATGAACCAAGACCTCTCTTACCATAGTCACGGGCATTGTTGAAGAGAATCTCCTTGTGGATGTATTCTCCCCTTGAGAGTTTCTCCACACTACTCTTGAGGCTTGCCACTTGATCCATCAATTCCTTTTCCCTAGAAGAGGCAAGCTTGGGCACAACATTAGTGGCATATGCATCAATGAGTAGGTCATCACATGAAGTAGAAGCATTGACCTTTTCATTAACAACTTTCTCAAGACTTGGGTCAATTACTTCATAAGCAAATTCAAGTTCTTGATACTTGTGAGCCAACTCCCTATGCTCTTGTTTGAGCTTTTTGTGGCTCTCTTCAACTTGCTTAGCAAGTACAAGTGACTCATTGTGCCTTTTGAGCAAGTCATTATACTTACTAAGTAAGTCGGAGTGGGCAAGCTCTAACTTGGCATGAGTGCTCTCAAGAGTTTTGACTTTGCCCTTTTCCCTCTTGATGACGGATGTATACTCATTGATGAGGTTAGTAAATTCATTAGGATCAAGCTCTTCATCACTATTATCTTCACTATCTACCTCACATACCTTGGTGTTACCTTTTGCCATGAGGCACATAGGAGGCGGAGGTAGAGAAGGTTCTTCATTGGTGAGGGCGATGGTGACAATGTCTTCTTCATCACTTGAGTCTTCGCTTGATGAGACATCGGTCACCCACTCTTGTTTCTCCACCAAGAAACTTTTCTTGGTGTGCCCTTTCTTCTTTGGGAAGAGCTTGGTCTTCTTGTCATGGGTCTTCTTTTTCCCAAATCTCTTGTTTTTGTTCTTTCTCTCCTCTTCTTCATCATCGCTTGAGTCATGGCGATGCTTACTCTTGTTGTCCTTGCTTCTTTTGTCCGGCTTGGGGCAATTTGGACGGATGTGTCCTTTTTCGCCACAATTGTAGCAAATCTTGTTCTTGACATCCATTGGCCGGAACATTCCCTTCTTGGAGTCAAAGTTGAAACCCTTCTTATTGATCTTCTCATTCAAGCGTGTGAACTTTCTCATCATGAGAGCAAGTTCTCTATCATCTTCAATATCGGATGAGCTCTCATGATGATCATCTTCTTCATTGCTTGAGCTTGAGTCTTGTTTGACCATCTTGAGCTTGCGGGATTTGTTTGTCTTGGTCTTTAGAGCAATTGACTTGCTTGATGTTGGCTCTTCGGTCATACCAAGGATGCTCATTTCATGAGCGCGAATTTCGCCCACAAGTTCTCCAACTTCCATTGCGGCGAGATCCTCCTTTTGAAGCATAGCATTGATAATGTTATACTTGGGCTTCGGGAGTAGCATGAGGATCTTGCGGTTGATGGATGCACTGTCAATTTTGGATATTTCAAGTGCATTAATGTCCTTGACAATGACATTCAAGCGAGAATACATATCATTGCAATTTTCATGAGCTAGCATTTTGAAGGAATCATACTTAGCTCTAAACAAGTGATATTTTTGTTCACGAACTTTGGTGGAACCTTCATGTATTTCAATGAGTTCCTTCCAAATATCACTTGCTAGGTCCATGCCATTAACTCTAGCAAAGACCTCCTCACTAATAGCTTCGAAAATTGCATTTCTAGCTCTAGCATTCCATTTTAATTGGTCGGGGGTGGGATCTCCGGTGAACCCGACTTTAGTTGCCAACCATACTTCGGGGGCAATCGCATCAAGGTATGCGGCCATGCGAACTTTCCAATAGGCAAAGTTCTTGCCCTCGAAGTGAGGCGGCGAACCACCCATCTTGGCCATAGCTCTAGGCGGTGAAGCCTAAAGATCCAAATGAGCAACGAGGCTCTGATACCAATTGAAAGGATCGATGGACCAAGAGGGGGGGTGAATTGGGCCTTTTTCAATTTCTAAAACAAGATAAAACAACCTTAACCTATGCAAGAACTAGAAAGGCACCAATTCACCAACCGGATAACTAACCAACCTACACAAGCTAGTTAAGATGAAAAGAGATAAAGCCTAGCAAGGTAGATCTAACTAGTGATTCCTAAATCAAGCACATGAATGAATTGCATGAAAGATAATGCTTGAATAAGTAAAATGGACAAGGGACAACCGGATTTTTCCCGTGGTATCGATGTGTTGGCACACACCCCTAATCCACGTTGTGACACTCACAAAGAGTATTGTCACCTCCCAAGTCACCAAGACGAGGGCGCTCACTAAGAGTCTCCGTTCACCATCCCGGTGTGGTGGAGATCAAGCCACGTACAAATCTCTTCTCCGGGCTTCCACAATCCTTGGCAAGCTCCGCGAGAATCACCTCGATCACCAAGATCACCTAGGTGATGCCAATCACCAAGAGTAACAAGCTAAGGTCTTCACTTGAGTAAGAACCGATCACAAAGAATGGATGCTCACAAGCTTCTCTCTACTCAAGTCCTTAATCTTGCTTCTTGAATGATTGAATCAACAAGTGTATGAAGTGTTGAAGCTCAAAGTGGCTCTTGACTATAGTATGTGTGTTTGGATGTTGCCTGGTGTCAAGAGTGGTAGAATGACCCATTGGAGGGGTATATATGGGCAGCTCACACGAATAGAGCCGTTGGAGAAAAAGCTGTCAGAAAACTGCGTAGCGCCGGTTAATCCGACGTCCCTCCAATAGTCATCGTCGGTTTAACCGGTGAATGTAAACTGCCTCTTCTGAAAACTAGCCGTTACAGCTTGGGCAGATTAACCGTCGTTGCATCGGTTTAACCGGTGAGTGTAATCATCCATTGATCAACAGAAATACCAAGTCACTGGACAACTGCACCGACGTCCAATTTCAAATAGCGTCGGTTTAACCGGTGAGTGTAGTTGTCCACTGATCAACTGAAAACCGAGTCTCTGGACAACTGCACCGACGTCCCTTTTCAAATATCATCGGTTGAACCGGTGAATTGACTTGTCAAACTCTGCTGACCTTGTTTAACCGACGTATAGAAAACCTGAGGCGTCGGTTAATCCGGTGATAAGGATTTTTCTGATTTTGCCTTTTCTGACTTGAGTCTTGAATGAAATCCAAATATTCTTGAGATATAAGTTGAGATCCACTTATTTGAGCTTCTAGAAACCTGAGTGACCATTGTGTGCATCCATTTTCAAATAACCATGTCCATGCTCAAGTTACTAAGCCTAAACCCCTCTTAATAGTGCGATCACTACAAAACTATAAAACCTATACTAACCTAAGTGTCCTTCTCAACCTTATGACACTTAGGACTAGAAAGATCCTTAGTCTTGATACATTATAGAGTTGAATGCCGAGATCGCCTTTTTGAATAATGAAAAATAGGGGCCTCTTTTGACATATAACCAAATGAGCAATAATGATCTATAAAGCTGCACAAACTCATTAGTCACAATAATGATTGTCATTAATCACCGAAACATACCTTAAGGGCCTAGATGCTTACACATGCATATCTGGAAATTCAGATTTAATCACCAAAAATCTATAGGCTGCACTATTGTGCGCATATCCTAGAAAGACACAATCAACGGTTTTTGGTTCCAATTTTCGTTTCTTGCATGCAGGCACATTAACTTTGGCTAAACAGCCCCATGCATGCAGAAAACCAAGAGTAGGCTTTCTTCCTTTCCATCCTTCATAAGGGGTTACTTCGCCCTTAGCTGATGGAACTCGATTTAGAACAAAACATGCGGTCAAAATGGCTTCGCCCCACCATGGCTTAGATAATCCCGAACTATCCAACATACCATTAACCAAGTCTGTCAATGTTCGGTTTTTGCGTTCAGCCACTCCATTTGATGGGGGCGAATAGGGTGCCGTTGTCTCATGGATGATGCCATGCTCCACACAAAATTCACCGAAATCGTTAGAAAGATACTCTCCTCCTCTATCGGACCTTACCCGTTTAATTTTCTTTTCTAGTTGGTTTTCTGCCTCTGCCTTATAGATTTAAAACAATTTAGTGCCTCATCTTTCATTTTAACAAGATAGAGCTGACAAAATCTAGTAGCATCATCAATAAACGATATAAAATACTTCTTTCCTGCTCTAGTTAAAATTCCATTCATTTCACATAGATCCGTGTGAATGAGATCAAGAGGTGCTAAGCTCTTCTCTTCCATGCTTTTAAAAGGTTTACGTGGTTGCTTAGCTTGCACACAAGCATGGCACTTTGATCTCCTAACAACAGGAATTTTATGAATCAAATTAAGCTTGGATAAATGGATAATACGATCGAAATTAATGTGACACAAATGAGAGTGCCAAACAGTAGCCTCCCCAACATTCATTTCAAAAATAGAAATAGAGTTTGTCACATTATTACAATCTTTAATCACTGAAAGACGGAACAGACCGCCACTGTCATAACCTTTGCCAATAAACATACCAAATTTCGAAACAATAAACTTGTTTGACTCAAAGACCAACTTATGACCATCACGGCATAAAAGGGAACCACTGATGAGGTTCCTGCTTATTCCTGGAACATGCTGCACATTCTTCAAAGAAAGAGTCTTTCCGGAAGTTAACTTCAAATTGACTCTTCCTACTCCGTGTACAGCAGCCCGTGAACCATTCTCCATCATGACGGAGGAACTGTCGGTAGCCTGATAAGAAGAGAACAAATTAAACTCAGAACAGACATGAACATTAGCTCCTGTGTCTAACCACCAATTGGTGGCTTGACATGCTAGAAGAATTTCTGGAACATACCCAGAATTTCCAGCCTCGCCAATAGTCACGTTTGCAGTTTTCTGACCACCACCTTTCTTGCCTTTTCTGTTGCGGCATTTCCTGGCAATGTGCCCAGGCTCACCACAGACAAAGCAAGTGAGGTCCGCAAGGTTCTTCTTCTTCTTCTCAAAGTCAGTATTCTGCTTGGCTTTTGGCTTCTAGTTCTTATTTTTGTTTCCACCACCAGATTTGCTTTCAACTACGTCGACATTAGAGAGGCCTCCATCCAATGGAACAGAACGAGGCATGTCTTTTGCTCTTGCCTTCTCCTCAACGTCAAGAGAAGCGATCAGACTTTCAACAGTCATGACCTCCTTCTTGTGCTTGAGGCTCATGGCAAAACTCCTCCAAGATGGAGGAAGTTTGGCAATGATGCCACCAACCACGAACTTGTCAGGCAAGACGCAATCAAAATGCGCAAGTTCCCCCACCAGAAGCTGGATCTCATGAGCCTGTTCCACTACAGAAAGGTCATCAACCATTCTGTACTCATGGTACTGGTCATTAACATAGAGTTCCCTTCCAGCATCTGATTGCACATATTTGCGGTCCAGGGCCTCCCATATTTCACGTGCCACATCATATTTCATATAAATATCACATAGTTTATCAGACAACAGAGACAAGATGTAGCCAACACAAGTCGAGTTATCTAACTCGAATGTGCGGTTCTGCTCCTCAGACACAGGAAGAACTGGTGAGATCACCCACCAGATCTTCATGCTCATGAGTCAAAACTTAACCCTAGTCTGCCATCTTTTAAACTTGTCACCCCCAGCAAATCGCTCAAGTTTCAGTGCATCCGAAATCCCAGCCATGTTAATTATCTCAGGTTTCTAGAGTGTTAGAAAATTAACAGGGTTTAAGATTAATTTGTACAACTAGAGCAGCATACGAGAGAACATACATTTACTAGCGATTAACATGAATAACCCTAGTACTACATAGATCAGGATGAACTCGTGTAAAACTATACATCTAACATAAACAGACACCAGATCTAGCCACAAGATCATCATAAAAGAAATGCAGGGAACAATGGCTTAACTTACAGTGGATCCCGCGGATGCAGTGAAGAAACCGTCGATGAAGAGATAGGACGCGAGCGGACGTGCGAGCGCAGTTCCCAGAAACCTAATTCGTCGGCACCCGTACAGGTCCTCAGATCGCCAGCGACGGTTCGGAGACACCGCTCTCCCTCGATCCGCTGTACAACGGATGAAGGGACGGCAGGGCTGAAAGCGGCGGCGCAAAGAAAGAGAGAGTCAGATGTGAGTCACCGGGTGCCTCCCCGTATACAGGACATCTCCCATATATAGAGGGGGGTCCGCTGCCTCTCAGATTCGATCAGCCTAAATCTCAAGAACCGCCCCCTAGGATCTCTCTACGGCAACCGACTGGAGCCCACGCACGGAATGTGCACCCACTACTCCCGGTTGACATGGCAGTCTAGGTGTGGTAGAAATTGACCAACAAAAGAAAAGGCAAAATTAAACTAGTATAACACGACACGACGCGATAATAACGCGTAACGCGCGCGCGTGCGTGTGTGGCTTGTGTGTGTTCACAGCATAGCATCCTTCATCCCTTTGTCTCACATGTGTAGGGGCTCACAAAACCCCACATATATGTTGGTATATGTCCACCTAAGTGAGCAATGTGGGACTAAAGTCCCACATGCCACTTCTACAACACCATCTTGGCTTCCTATATGGAATTGGGCCACCCAAACACCAGCCATGTATGGGCCTAGTATAGGCCACAATTCCAACACGAACAAAATCAAACAGTGAGACAGTTACTGGGAGATGGAGATATAAATCTCACCTTTAGAAGGAATTTTAGTGCAGCGGAAATAGAAGAACGGGAGGACGAGGAACTCCTAGATAAGATAAATGGTGTCACTTTGTCCAACACAAAGGACTCTATGACTTGTGTTTTTGAGAGAGCAGGGGCTTACACCAGTTACACCACAGCCATACTTTATACAGAGCTTGCCATTCCTAGAATGATATACCACTGGCTAATGATGATCTGGGAAGCAAAAATTCGATTGCAAATTAAAATCTTTTTGTGGTAAATATGTAATGACAGAATACAATGTGCAGAACAATTAGTAAAGAGGAATTAGCCGGAGAGATATAAACTGTAAATTGTGTGGAATCTTCCACTGCGCGCTTGCACAATTTACGTGCCTATGCCGAGATGTTTATGAGTGGTCATGCATTCCCACAGGTGTGGAAAGCTTTCAAGAGGGTGTCCTTGAGGGAGCGGACAATAAAACTAAGAATTTCCTAATTTTTCTGTTTGGTTGTATAGCATGGAGACTCTGGCTCATTAGAAATAATTTCGTGTTTAGGAGTATTGTGGTTTCCTCGCCTGATGTAAGTGTATACCGTGTATTATCTTTCATGGAGAAATGGGAGGTGATGATACCGGATCTTCCTAGCCCAAGCAAGACAAAAGCTGGAGCTCCTACTATCATCATGGTGGCCTGACGAAGGATGACAGATATCGTTTATGAAAGTTCACTTACCTGTTTTTAGTTGTTTCTTCTTTAGAGGGAGATGAGAGTGAGTAGTTCTTTCTGGCTCAGCTTGAAGTTTCCTTTTGTGAACCAAGTATCTAAGTGCTGGTAACCCCAGCCTAAACTATCTAGGCTTTCAATACAAAGAAGGGTCAAAGGTCTTTGGTCTAAAAAAAAAAAATTCTCCATCCTCCGCTGCAGCCAGTGTGGTGTGCCAAATGCTGCGACGAGCTTCCATCCTGAGGCCGCCATTGGCAGCAGCTGCAGCAGTCCGCGTGCGCCTTTGCAGGAATGATGGGGCCGAGGCACATATCACTGGGCATCCTAGAAGCACGGATGAGGGCCGATCTGAATTACCGTTCTCAAGGGATTTCACCTGCGCTTCAAATGATTCTCCTTCGCCTCCGATAGTATTTAGAGCCATTTACCTAAGTGCCATAGAAATTAATATGGCTTCCTTCAGTGCCATAGATTTTTCTGAAATTCCCTCAATGCCACGGTTTCAAAATTTTATTCCCACAATATCAATTCCGTCGGCGAGGTGTTATGTTACTGTTAAGTAACCAGGAAAAGACACATTTGCCCCTCTAGTGTAATAAAGTAAATTTGGATTTTCCCCTTTACTACCATGGTACCATTGCGTGTTCGTCAAAGATGGCGCAAATGACATGATCTATAAAAAATTTGGTGATATATTATACTATGTGTGGCAAAACCGGTTGAATTATTCCGGCTCAAGCGCGCTAGTCATCGCTAGGCAGGCGACAGAAGCTCAACACACTTCAAACGAAATAACTCGTTGATCTGTCGGGTCACCGCCCGATTCAACCACGGTTACATAGGATCGACATAGGTTTACCTCACACGAAGACGAGTCCAGCCTTACAATAGCTCGCAACTTTTACACCACAGAATAATTAAACATTATTACACAGGGATTTTATTTCATCCTAGCTAATACAAATTTATACAAGCATTATTCAAAACTTCAAGTTTACCAGGCAGTATTCAGAGTTAGCAGCGAAAACAACAACGCGACTACATACGTCGCAGAGGTAGGCACCATACTCAGCCCAAAGCATAGCGTTACTACGAAGGGTCATTGCCGGCCGGGGACGGATCCCATTCCACGGACCAGCCAAGCAGAATAATGCCGGACCAAGTCAGACTATCCACTTGGGTCACGAACGACATACCTGAAAACCATATTACTAGCAAGGTTGAGTATACTAATACTCAGCAAGGCTTACCCGACATTTGGGTATACTTAGCCCATAACTAGACCATGATAGGTTGATCGGCTCTAGTTTTCTTTTGCTGAAAAGCAACAAAGAGTATGTCCTTACTTTCATATGTTAGCTTTCGGATTCTAGTTTCTTCTAACCATTCTAGGTAAGCACCTATACTAGTCAAGCAAGGTAGATATTAAGCGTCCATCAAAATTATTCCATTAACTGTTACTGTTATTACTCTATGTGGCAGAAGTATCAAGCAGTCTCAATCTCCGCGAGAAACGGACGATTCTGAATCGAATTTCATAACCTTGCAAGGGATCCTAACATACACGCTCGGAAACTTAACTTTCCGGGCAACCGCTCCCATCTTATTCCAGGGCGTGGATCAGGGCCACCACAAGTGACTGCAGGACCATACGCACATTCACTGTGCGGGACGTACGCCTACAGCGCGACTGTATGGCCGTACTCCCATCCGCTATGCGGAACGTATTCCCACACGTTGGTGCGTGTGTGTGACAAAAACCAAAATTCGAGTGGTGGGGTAAGTCCACTTGCCGGGCCTATCAGGTAATAGGCTTACCACGTACCATATTTACGGTATATGGCTAGTACTTTCAAACACTTGACCACCACTACCACACACTGCGACCTTATCAAACTTAAATCAACACAGACGGGGTATTCTCTCAAGTCATGATATCGTACATAACCCCGTCCGTTATCCTTATAGTGATTGCAGAATGGTAAACAATCAACTCCTATATCGCGCAAGTAATAGGAAATCACTCGACTTCTGCCTGTCCTATTAGCAGAGCATCTATTCGGTAAAGACTCGGAAAAATATTACATAGGTTCCTAAGTTTCATGCATCTAGGGTTTCATTACAACTACTAAAACTCAATGCACAATATAGATATATAACATAACAAGTGCATGGTTTGAAAAACTGGGTTATGCATTGGGGCTTGCCCTTTTGGGTGAGCCTGGGGTCTGGAATATCAACAACTTCCGAACTTTGGTTTGGGGCTTCAGTAAGATCCTCGGCGACGTTCACTTGGTCTTCAGATATACCCTGCTCGGGTTCCGGGACCAATTCGTAGGTTCCGTCTTCAAGCGTCGTTGATTCTACATGATATGCAATGATTTGAATTAAGTGATTATTAAGTTAATAACTTCCCTTCACGATAAGGATGCAATCCAATAATTCACATTCAAAACACTACAAAGCAAAGGATTTGAATTCTAAGAATTCAAATTTACTTATTATACATTAATCCAATTAACTCTACTAGTATCATAAATAATTTCTATAACTTCAAGCATAAGAGTATTGAGGTTAGGAATTTAACTACACATACTTTAAGTTGATACAGAGCTTTCGTTAATTTCTTATTTTTAAACCTAACAGGTTAGTAGGTTAGTGGTACAGAAATGAACAAATTCAAACTTAAGTTAACAAGTTTTATTTTTAGTTTGAAATCTATAGGGGCTCTGGCTTTGAATTTTGGTGAATGTGTTTACTTCTATCAGATGAGCTTGTCATAAATTTTGTATAAATTTTTAAAATCAGAAACTAAGGTATTTGAATCAAATTCAAATTTCAAGTTTAAATCAAAACCTTAAGTTAAACAATGCTATAAATTATTCAAAAATTACTATCAATTACTCAACATCAGAAAGATATATGGTAAAAAGATCTAAGCATGGAAGCATGAGAAACATGCTTGAATAGTCTTAATTCATTTCAAGCTTAATTTGCACAAATTTAAATGAGTTCCAGTTAGAGTTTATTACTGATGGTGAAATTTGCACACAAGTTGACTCATGCCACATACAAGTTGCATACCAAAGATTACATGAAATAAAGCTAACATGCAAGAGATACATACAAGATTCCCTTTTGTTAAACTTTAAAATAACACTTAAAATATTAAGTTTCAAACTAAACTTTAGTAACAAAAGTTGCAGAGCTAGACTCTTAGATTACAACAAAACTAGTTTGACAATTTTTGGATTTTTGTACAAATTTTTATAGATTTTCAAAGTTGGCAGATTTGAATTGGGGGTACTCATATTGTTGTAGAAAAGACTCTAGAAAGAAAAGAAGACTTGCAATTGGGTCCCTGGTCGGTTTGAACAGAGGAACCGAATGACGGTGGCCAAATTCTGGCAAGGCGGCTCACTGGCGGCCAGGGGAAAGTGGTGGAAAAGGTTCCGGGGCTCACGACGTACTCAGGGATGACCGGAATCGAAGAAGAAAGGCTCAGAGGCGATGGTTCGACGGAGGTTCGAGCCGGTGCGGCGAAGTTCCCAGAGCGGCGGTGGCATTCCGGCCGCCGGAATGCAGGAGGGCGACGGGAAAGTGGCCAGGAAGCTTCTACGCGTAGATGTGGTGCTGGTGGTGAGCTTGGCGAGGGCTAAGAGGGGGCGGAGCATCGGGACGACGGTGAGACCGAGCGGCAACGGTGGAGAGGATCGCTGGCGCGGCGTTCTGGGTGGCGTAAACGCGAGAGGATGGAGAAGAGCTGGCTAGAAAGTTTTGGTTGGATGCGGCGGTGCTAGGGGAGCACTGGTTTGCAGACGTGGGGTGGCAGAGGTGGCTAACGGTGGCGAGCAGGACTGAGGCGGAGCTCTGGTGACGGTAGTCGAGCTGAGAAGAAAAAGAGGAGGTGAAAAGAAGTCGAGGAGGGCTTCTGGATGCGCTGCAAGACCAAGAGGAGTCATGGGTGAGCGGGGAGCAGCTGCGGGCGGCCAGCGGCGCGACGTGGCGGCTTCGGGCGGCAGCGGTGCGACGTGGCTGGACGGGGAAAACGCCAGCGGGGTCGGGCGAGTTGGAGGCTAGGTGGTGCGGGTAGGGCGGCGAGGGGGCAGCTGGCGGCCAGGGAGATCGCCGGCGAGGGGGCAGCTGGCGGCCAGGGGGTAGGGCGGTGGGCAGCGCAGCAGTGAAACAGAAAGGGAGAGGAGAGAGGAAGATGATGAGGATTTATCCGTAATTTTTCAAAAGTGCAAGGGGTTCACTGTAATGTAAAATTTTCTTTCAAACCATATTCCAAATGAAAATATGCCCAAAATCAAAAGTGTAGGGCTTAAAAAATAACTACAACTTTGCTTTAAGGGTCAGCTTCAAAGGAGTTAGGGTTTTGAAACTATTTTAAAATCCGACAAACTATGCAATTTCAAATAAAACCTATTTAAATTTCACATTTCAAATGAAACCTTAGGGTAATTCCACTTCTTACAGTGGTTTAAAAGAAAATACTTGCTTTTGCAACACAAACCTTCATACATTTTGAAATTACCTTTCATTCAAACATATTTTACAAAAGAACTCTAATTAAATTTACCCTGTAACTTGCATTTAGGTTTTAAACCCATTCACAAGAACAAACACAAACTTTATACTAAACTCTAGTGTGTCTTACTCCCAAGTACCAGAAATGTCACACTACCTCTATCCCATGATATAGCTACTTTTAGATTTATTTTCAAAATCAAACCTTTTAAACTTTAACCATGGATAGTAAAAAATATAAAGATTGACAATATAAAAATGATATTAGTATATTCACAATGAAACCAACTTATGTAATATTTTCTATTTAAAAAATAATTATTTTTGAAGATACTATTGGTCAAGATAAAGATATTTAACTTTGATCAAATTTAAAAGTTGCTATATTTTTTAGACAGATGAAGGTAGTATTTTTTATGACCATATTTGGAAGAAAAATTGGTGGCGGCCCCTCTAATTTGGTTGACCTCTGAACTTCAAATTTTGCTATCACGTGTTTACGACCATATTGGAATTTCTGAAATCTGAATGATACTGAACAGCAGGATGATTCCACCACAAAGAAGAGAAAAGGAGAAAGCGATTGTGTGTTTCATATTTTTAATCTGAACTAGCAGTTTAAATTATAGCATCGACAACTATCCAAGCAACAATGCAACATCAATTGAAATCATCTTCTCATACATGCATCTTTGGATTACTCGAGAAGCCTGAGCAAGCGGTTGCAGTGCCTTGGCTTCGGGAGCGCGCCGTGCAGCTCCCTGATGCGTGTGCACATCTCCGCGGCCTTCCCGTCCATCCTGGCATCCGCGATACGGCGACAATTGCGACGAGGCAGGCGCGCGTGGGCGTGGCGGGGGACATGGATTGAAGCGTGGCGTTCGCGGCATTGAAGCGGCGGGCGCGGGCGAGGAAGCGGAGCAGCGCGGAGTGGGCGAGCGGGGTCACTTTGGAAGCATCGTAACCATTGTGATTTTGGTGGAGGTACTTCTAGCTTAGCCAGAGTTTTCGCGGTCTTCAGAGAAGAAGCGCATCAATGGTCTTTAGCAAGGGCTCGAGGAGTTGCCCATCTCCTCGCTCTGGCTCCTACCTCCTAGTTTTCCCAGTCTAAGTAGTCTGGTCCTGCTTTGTTTCCTTAGAAAGACAGAGGGCGTGCTACAGGCCCTCTAACCTTGTAGCTTTTTGGTATGGGGGTCTTAGCCTTTTTTTTTCTTCTCCTTAATATATTTGATGCGCAGTTCTCCTGCCATTCAAGAAAAAATTATAGTATAAAATCTAATATTATCTTTGATGAACAATCCGGCTAGGTTTTCAACGCAAATTTAGCAAATCTGATGTGTAGTAGCTAGTAGTATGTGTGTTAAACTCCTACTACGGCTAGCTGATCATGTTCTACGAAACATGAAGACAACTATCGAACAAGCTGTATATGAGCATGATGTTTTTTCCCGGTGAGATTGGCATGTCAGATCAGATTAATGAGTAGTCAGATCTAATTATCAGCATGTTAACGAGTGGTGGTATGTTTTTTTTCCAGTGGTTGTTATTAATGGTAATCCGTAGCTGTTTTATAGTTCAAATATAAGGTCAGTTTTGTGACCCTTATATTACAATCTGATGGATATAAATTTGTGTGTCCAAGCCCTATGAAACACCCTAATTTTTAATGAAGAAAAACGGGCGTTTGCTTGCAGAAAAACACTCAGTGCTGGACCCGTATGAAACACCCGAGTTGCATATAGACATCCATTTTAGAAGGCTCCTATGTCCTTTTTTATTCGTCCTTCCCCATATTATAAGTGGAAGGTTGGTGCGTCCTGGCTATTCATCTTGACATGGTACAATTTTTCACTTCCAAACCCACCGGACCAATATAGAGAATAAGAATTCTAACTTAAACTCCTCTTTTAATTCATATCACAAAAGATCCCACTTTCATACAAATTCCCTCGGCCCCGTTTGGAACCTTGGAATTGAATTCCATTCTAATAATCATAATTTAGACATAAATCTATTAAGCTAATACGATTATATGCGGAATATATTTGTATACTAGTGTTGGCTACACGAGGGAGATACTTATATATGCTATATTTCGAGTGGGGATGGCATTGCTCGACCCATTCCTGTCAAGCAAAAAAGAGTAATAATCCCACATTGGAAACCAAAACTTAGAAAAATTTTGTAACAAATTATGAATGTATCAAAACTACAACACTATGGTTTTGACTATATATTGAGTACAAGATATAAGTACGTTTTAGTACGTATGCATTTCATTTCAATTTCAAGAATAGAGTTAAACAAAATGCAATAGAACTGCCAATGAAAAGCAAAGTAACATTTACCTTTGTTATCTAAAAATATATATACTGTTTACAGATAGCTCAGGATGTGCACAATCTCAAGATTTTCCCAGGACAAATAATAAATTGACTATCTCAGAACTTGGGTTTAGACAGGCAATTATGTTCCTTAAAACAGATTAATTTTCACCTTTTTTTGCCCATAATTCCTGGTTTTACCAAAATGGACACAAACTAAAAGCCAGTTTTGCTGTTTGGGATGAACATATGGAAATTTAGTTCCAATTTAGTCATGTACATAATTCCTGGTTTTTCTGTTTGGGAAGCCAGTCGTGTGCTTCCAATGTAGTTCTCAGCATTTTGTTTATCAACAACTGCATGTACATAGAAAACCTCACCTTATTCCAAAAACATGACCAGAGGTTGGCATTCAGTAAAGGACAAGAGCACTCGGGCTGGTCCTAAGACTCAAAACTCAGGTAGGTTAGTACTTGGGAGGTTGAATAGCCTACCTGTCAGAAACAGTACAGTGCCCTGTTCACAACATACTAAAAATGAACCAACTGAAAATTTAAAGCCACAAGAACCGGTCCCTTTTTATTGCGTAATTAAAATGGGGGTGGGGTGACAGAACCAGGGGTTCTACCGCGGGTGTAGGTGGTAGGAGTAGGAGACCGAAGACTGAGGCTTGAACCCCCGGTGGCGGGGTGGCGCCGTGTTGCAGCGAGCAAGGAAAGGCGGTGGCGAGGGAGGAGTCACACGGGAGAGGGAGACGTGCGTGGGGAAGGCTCATGAGGCTAGGCAAAGTATTTGCCTTGCTTGATCAATTCCGAGACTGTTTAGAGGTATTTATCCCTCTCCTAACAAACCTGATCCTATTCTTATGGAAAGAAACCAAAGCATCTAGGGAAAGAAATCTGGGCAGCAGCCCCATGACCGACGGCTCGACCTAGCCACTATCCTGACCCCGGCGCTGATATGTGATGCCGGCCATAACATCTCTCCCTGCCTCTTCAAACAGCTCATCCTCGAGCTGAAAGTCGGGGTAGCGGTCCTGAATGACTGAAGAGGCTCCCATGTGGCGTCTTTGCTGGGCAGGCCGTGCCACTAAATGAGGACATGCCAGGCACCCTGACGTAGTTGGGCGCACAAGATGCGCTCGGGCGCTGGAATAAGATGACCGTCCTGGATGGGTGGCATGGGCGGTGGAGTCATCGGAGGGTCCCCGCGGATTTGGCTTGAGCAGCCCCACGTGGAACACATCGTGTAGACGGGCGCCGGCCGGAAGCTGAAGGCGATAGGCCACCTGCCCAATGTGCTCCAGCACTAGGAAGGGTCCGGCATAGCATGGTCCCAGCTTCCCCGTGGGCCGGGACTCCAGCGAGCGTGTCGGGCGGTGGAGGAGACGGAGCCACACCCAGTCCCCCATTGCGAACTCCAGCTCCCGGTGGTGTTCATCGTAGTAGCGCTTGGCATGCTGCTGGGCCTGGAGAAGATGCTCGCGGACCTCTGCAAGGAAGGCATCGCGATTGCGCAGTAGCGTGTCCACTGCCTCCGTCTAAGCTGTCCTTGCGGTGTGAGGAAGAAGAGACGGTGGTGGCCGGCTGTACACTAGCTTGAAAGGTGTGGCGCGGAGGGCCGTGTGGAAGGAAGTATTGTAATAATGCTCCGCCCACGGAAGCCAGTCGACCCAGGCACGCGGCCAATCCCCGTGAGGCAGCGAAGGTACATGGCAATCACCTTGTTGACAACCTCTGACTAGCCATCCGTCTGTGGGTGGAATGCCATGCTAAAGCGGAGCTTGATGCCGGCCATCTTGAAGAGGTCGTGCCACATGTGACTGGTGAAGATGGGGTCACGGTCGTTGACGATGGATGTGGGGAAGCCATGTGGGCGAACAATGCCGTCGAAGAAGGCACGGGCGACCGAGGCAGCCGAGTATGGGTGACTGATGGCGATGAAGTGTGCATACCTGGAGAAGCGGTCGACAACGGAGAGGATCACGGACTTCCTGTGAACCTTTGGCTGCGCCTCGATGAAGTCCATCGAGATGTCAGCCGACACCTAGGAGGGCACGTCGAGGGGTTGAAGAAGTCTGGCAGGCTGCGGGGTTGGTGTCTTGTTGCGCTGGCACGTGGCACACGCACAGACGTAGTCCTGGACGAGCGCCCTGTCGCTAGGGATGTAGAAGTCCAGTCCGTGGGTAGTCGCTGAAGGGTCTTTTGGGTCCCCTCATGACCGGTGGTGTGAGCAAGGGTGAGCACTTGCTGGCGCAGATCGCGCTATGCTGGCACGAAGATGCGCTTGCCATGGAGTGGAGCAGAAAACCGTCGGCGGTGCATGATGGCGCCTCGAGGGTGGCGTTGCGCAACTGCTGGAGGAGGCGGCCCGCCTCCTCATCAGTCTTGGTGGAGGCGCGGATCTCGTCGAGGAGGCTGATCGAGGGAGCCGAGAGGGCGTGCAGCGTGGCCACGGCAGCATTAGAGTCAGAGTCACAACATGAGAGGGCATCTGCTGCAGCGTTGAGGCGGTCTGGGCGGTATTCGATAGCAAAGTCGAACCTGAACAGCTTGCTGAGCCACTGATGCTAAGGGACAGTGGACAGCCGCTGATTCAGGAGGAATTTAAGGCTATACTAGTCGGTGCGGATGAGGAAGTGGCGACCCTAAAGGTAGCCGCCAGTGTCGTACAGCCTGCACTAAGCCAATGAGCTCCCGCTCATACGCCACGAGCTTGTGGTGGCGAGCGACGAAGGGTTGGCTGAAGAAGGCTAGGGGTAAGCCCTCTGGTGGAGAACGGTGCCGAATCCGGTGCTGGAAGCATCGCAGTCGACGACGACCTACTGGTCGAAATGCGGCAACTGAAGGACCAGCCTGGTGGAGAGGCGCACTTGAGCACCGCGAATGCCTCCGCTGCCTCCGGTGTCCAGGCGAAGGCGTCGTTGCGCAGCAGCCGCGTCAGGGGTCCGGCGATTGCTCTTAAGTCCTGGATGAGTTTCCTATAGTAGCCGGCCAGCCCTAAGAAGCCCAGCATGCCCCGGGCCGTATGGGGCTCAGGCCAGGATGTGACGGCGTCCACCTTGTCGCTATCCTTAGCAACACCGTTGGCGGAGATGACGTGGCCGAGGTAGGTGACCGATAGTGCCCCGAAGGTGCACTTGGAGCGCTTTAGGTGGAGGTCATGGGTGCGGAGGGTGTTGAAGGCGAGGTGGACGTGCTGCAGGTGCTCGGACCATGATGAATTGTAGATCAGAATGTCGTCAAAGAAAACGAGCACGAACCTATGGAGGAAGGGCTTGAGGATAACGTTCATGAGCGCCTGGAATGTGGCCGGCGCGTTGGAGAGGCCGATGGGCATGACGAGGAACTCGAAGTGGCTGTGGTGAGTGCGGAACGCCGTCTTTCGATGTCCGCAGGGAACATCAGCACCTGGTGGGAGCCATAGCGCAAGTCAAGCTTGGTGAAGAACTTGGCGCCATGGAGCTCGTCCAGAAGCTCATCAACAACCAGGATAGGAAACTTGTCCTTCGACGTCTTATCATTGAGGGCGCGGTAGTCGATGCAGAAGTGCTAGTCGCCATTCACCTTCTTAACCAGCAAGACCGGCACTGAGAACAGGAATGTGCTCAACCGGATGATGCCCTGCGCCAGCATGGCGGCGCATTGCCGTTCGAGTTCATCCTTCTGCAACTGCCGGTATCGGTACAGGCGGATGGCCACCAGTGCCGTGCCTGGTAGCAAGTGGATCCAGTGGTCATAGTAGCGTACCGATGGTAGCCCACGAGGCTCGTCGAAGATTGAGTTGTACTGCTCAAGGAGGCGCTCAAGCAGCGGCAGCTGTGGATCCCCGGTGAGGGCGTGGAGAGACAGCTATTGGGCGATGCGCCGAGTGGCACCCTCCCCCTTCAAGGACACGCGGCGGGCGCCCCACCAGAAGGACACAGAGAGATCCTCGAAGTCCCACACGATAGGTCCCAAGGTATGAAGGTAGTCAACGCCGAGGATGAGGTTGAAGCCGCGCATGTCAATGCCGAAGCAACTAATGGAGAAGTCCTCCTGGTTGATGCGCATGGCCATGTTGTGGGCCACGCCGTCACAGTGGATGCGGTTGCCATTCGTCACCGCAACTCGCATGGCGGTGCCAACCGGCTCTAGCCTGATGCGGCGCTTGACCCCCATCTTGTTGAAGTTGTCGGTCGAGCAGCTGTCGAGGAGAGCGAGGAGTCTGTGGCCGCGGATGTCGATGTGGACTTGCATCATGTCCTCGGTGTGGATGCCGGAGATGGTATGAAGAGAGATGATCGGATCAGCAACCCCATCCCCAAGGAGCACCTCGGCGCTCTCCTCCTCAGGTGTCTCATCGGCTAGGTAGTCAGCGACCTCCAAGTAGAAGAGCCGCGGGCACTGATGTCCCCGCACATACTGCTCGTCACATTTGTAGCAAAGACCCTGGCGTTGGCGCTCGATCATCTCGGCTGGCGTCAGGTGGTGGAAAGGCCACGGGGGCGTGAGCAGCACCGGTACCTTGGCCGGGGCAGGTAAGACTGGCACCGAGGCCGAGGCTAGTAGTGCCGATGGCTCCGCTTGTGGTCGAGGTGGAGAAGGCAGCAGCATCGGCCGCTGCGGAGGCCGCGGGGGCCGCAGCACTACGCTCAAAGGCTCGCGCAAGGTGCATCGCCGTCTACAGGTCCTCGGGTTCGCGGAGTTCGACGTCGACGCGGATGTGCTTGGGGAGGGCCCCCATGAACAGATTAGCCTTCTGGTGGGAAGACAACTGGGAGGTGTGGCACACCAGCGCATTAAAGCACTCCTGGTAATCCTGCATTGTGTGGTGGAAGGGCAGCCGCGCCAGCTCGGCGAGGCAGTTGCTGCGTATCGGCGGCCCGAAGCGCAGGTTGCAGAGTTCGGTGAAATGCTCCCAGGATGGCGTGCCTCATCTTGTTCTAGGACACGCCGGTGAGATGGTATGAGGCGAGCCAGATGCAATCAGAGGTGAGTGTCCACTGCCCCCTGAAGAACTACTCACACTGTGTGAGCCAATTCAGGGGGTCCTCTATACCGTCGTACTTTGCGAAGTCTAGCTTGATGAAGCGAGGAACACCCACATCGGCGTACATTTTGGGCGTAGCGGTCAGCCTCCAGCGGCACGGAGGACGGTGGCAGCTGTGCGAATGTCGGCATGATGGGAATTGGGGACGGCGAACGGGGAAAATTGACTTGGTGGATGGGAAGTCAGGCAGATGAGGCAGTGTCCGCGGCAGAAGCGGGCGGTGAGGCAGAGGTGGCGGCGGCCGGGAATGACAGCAAGCCATACCCTGGCATCCCGTAGGGCAAATGTGGCAGAACCAACCTGAATTATACCGGCTCAAGCACGCGAGTCCACTCCAGAGGGCTCCAACATACTTCAAACGGTATAATCCCTTGGTCTGTCGGGTAGCGTCCCGATAAACCACCGATACAGGATCAAATAAGGTTACCTCACACGAAGGTGAGTCCAGAGATACAGTCACCATCATTTTTACATCACAGGGAAATTACTTTACAAAAGTTTCCACAAGTAGTACAAAGTTCCACACTTAGCAAAGTTATTACAAGGTTTGCAGAAACAGCAAAGGTTCAAACTAGGAGTCATTATTACAAACCAGTTTTAAAGTTCAAGTTCTAGCAGCGGAATTTAAAGTACGATAACTATACACGTCGCCAGTAAGGACGTCATGCTAAGCCATGGCATAACATCACTCGTTATGATCAGGGTTGGCCGGGGACGGGTCCCACTCCACGGACCAACCATCAGGCAAAGCATAAGGCCAAGGCATGGGGTAAGTAGGGTCTTCAGAGATATTACCTGAAAAAAACACATATAGCAAGACTGAGTACTCTAATACTCAGCAAGGCTTACCCGGAGATTTGGGTATACTTATCCCATAACTAGACTATGAAGACTTTAATGAGGAGGTAAGTTTTGTTTCAGCCAAAAAGCAACAAAGAGCAGGTCCTTACTTTCATATTTTAGCTTTCAGATTCTAGTTTCTTTAACCATTCTAAGTAAGCACCTCTAACTACTCAAGCAAGGTAGAGTCTTTTAAACATAAACCAGTATTTCTCATTAACAACATTACTCTTGTTACTCTATGTGGCAAAAGAGTTGAGCAGTCTCAATCTTCGTGAGAAACGGATGATTCTGAATCGAATTTCAACCTTTGCAAGGTAAACCTAACTCACACGCTTGGAACACCAACAGGTCATTCCGAAGCAACCGTTTGCCTTTCATTCCGGGTCATGGAACAAAGCCACCACAAGCGACTGCTGGACCGTACGCACATCCAATGTGCAGGACATACGTCTGTAGCGCGACTACATGACCGTATTCCCGTCTGCTTTACAGAACGTACTCCCACAGTCGGTGCGTGTAAACATAAAATAAAAGTCGAGTGGCGGGGGATGAGTCCACTTACCGGGCCGATTGGTTACTAGGCTTACCGCTTACCACATTTCGCGGCATGTGGCTAGTACTTTCAAATGCTTAACTGCCACTACCACACACTGCGACCTTAACCAAATTCATCAACATAGATGGGGTATTCTTTCTGTCCAAGATGCTACTTATAACCCCGTCCGTCATCCTTATAGTGATTGCATAATTGTAATCAATCAATTCCTATATCGCGCGAGTGACAGGAAATCACTCGACTTCTACCGGTCCTATTAGCATAGCACTAGTCGGACTCAGTTTCTAACATTCAGTACATTGGTTCCTACGGAGATGCATCTACGGTTTCCAGACAACTCCTAAGAACTTAATGCACAAGTATATAAATATATATAGAGGTAAATTGCAGTGTAAATAAGATACTGGGTTTATGTCCGGAGCTTGCCTTCACTGGCAGGGCTGGGGTCAGAAATGTTAATAATTTCTTCCGAACTCGGGTTCGGGGCTTCGATTGATTCTCCGACGATGTTCCCAGCGTCCTCAGAGACTTCTCTTTCAGATTCCGGAAAGATCTGATAATCACCGTCGGCAAGAAACGTCGAGTCTACATCTGATGAAAAAGATGCTATTAAGAAAATGCGTAGATTGTCATTCTACTTCACGACAAAATTACAAGCCAAGAACATAACATCATATAATAGCAAACAACACAATTGCCCCTTACTGGGCAGTCATTTATCGAGTATTAAATAAATTACTGAGTTACATTAAGTAACAGGGTCATCTACCCCAAACATTTAGCTAACTATAAGAAGTAACATGGTTGACTACTAAACTAATTACACTTAACATTTTTATTTAATTAACTAGCTAATCACCTTGAAAAACCCTAAGTTAGTATTTAATATAGATCTACTAATCAAGTTTTATTTATTTTAGCTATTTTACACGTAATCATAGGTTGAAATTTTGTAGTTATGCTACACTACTTAGGAACAACATCTTAGAATATTTTCATAATTTTCCAGGAATAAAAGCTAGTATAAAGAATTATCTTTAGAAACAAACCAAAAATTCATAACTTGGGGTATGAACTTTTATTAATCCTAATATGTTTACCATGGATTACACATCCAAAAAGGAGGTTATGGTAAAAATTTCAAATACAAACATCAACAGAAACACCCTTAATTAAAAATTTAAGCATTTCATCAACATATAACAAAAGGTACTCGAAATCTAAGCAAATGAACAGTAAAGTACTCGAACTTTTTACACAAAGCTATGCATAGCACATACAATCTAAGATCCAAATTTCAGATATAACACATGCCTACAACATGAGATACAAATAAAACACTTATTTTCTAGTATTTAATCTACAACAGAAATTATACATATATAGCTCAAGTTCATTACACAAAAGTAGTTGAATTTAGCTCAAGGATGCCAACAAAACTGGTTTGGCATTTTTCTGAACTTTCTACAATTTTCTATGAATTTTTGAAGTTCACAGCTTTTGAATTGGGGGGGGCTCTGGAATTTTACAGGTACACCCTTAACATTTTTGAAATCTTTGCACTTATACCCTTGGCTCATCGGGGAAGAAGGGCAGAGGGGGTGCTGGCCAAATTTCGGCGAGGGGACGATGAGGGGTCGGAGGAGAAGTGGTCAGCGAGCACCAGGAGGTCAAGGCGCACCTGTCAGAGGTCTTGGAAAAAGAAAGGGATGGCCGGAAGGGGCGTCTCCACGGCGGCCTAGACGGCGGCGGAAGGGTGCTCGTCGGCGATGGGATTCCCGGTGAGGAGGAGGACCAAGCTTGGGCTGGAGAGCTACAGCAGGGCAAGGGGAAGCTAATGGGGTAGTCAAATTGGACAGAGGAGGGGTGGAGGTAGGGGTTCGACGGCGGACAGGAGCTTACCGGCGGAAGGAGAACGGCGGCGAGGTATTTCCGGTGGAGGTCCGGCCACGGGGAATGGTTCGGGAGCTTCAATGGAGCAAGGGGAAACTTCCTAAGGTGTTGTGGTGGTGCGGGGAGGATTGGAGGGGGTTGCCAACGGCGAACAAAAGGGCGCCGGAGATGGAGGAGATGGCGGCGGTGGTGCTCGGGGTTCCGGGCAATCAAAGAGCAGAAACGGGAATGGAATGGGAAGAGAGGGAAGTAGTGCTGCTCTTGAACCAGAAGAGATGAGGCGAGAGGGCGTGCACGGGCAATGCCACGGCGACGGCGAGGTGGCGGCGGCAGAGCTGCGGGTCGGTGTGGCGCGCGCGCGAGAGGGCCAGGGAGGAGGAGCTAGAGCGGCGCTCGGGTTGGGGTCGACGCGTGGGGTGGCTAGGAGCTGGAGGTGGCGCCAGGGAGCGACCGAGGCGCAGCACATGGCCGGGGAAACGGTGCTGACACCGGCGGTAGGGGTGCAGCGGCGGAGCAGAGGAGTTGCCAGAGGAGGAAGAAGAGAGGAGGTCCGAGGGACTTGGCTGGAAATTGCAAAAACCTCAGGGACTTCACTGTAAATAGAAAATTTCCCACTGATCCAAAGCCCTAATGAGAAAATAGTTAAAATAGAAGTTGTAGAACTTTTCAAGACCTATAACTTTGCTTTAGGGCTCAAGTTCAGAAACCTAAAGCACACTGAATTATTTTACCATTTTGCACTCAAAATAAACTTTACATAAAACTTGTCCTAGTAAAGTAATTTTTATGAACTCTTGGGCTTATCTGCAAGCATTTAAGGCTGGTCATGATGACACTCACCTTTTTCACTTTGACCCTTAGTAATTTTTGGAAAGTTACTTTATACTCCAACTAAGTTACATAAAAGGACTTGTATTTTCATAAATTTACACAATTACCCTTATTTTCACAACTTTGCTAGATTTCCACACAAATTAATTCACACCAAACATTATTTCTATTGGTTTGATCTATTTGACACCTAGGGTGTCACAACCTTCCCCCTAAAAGGAATCTCGTACCGAGATTACAGGAATGAGGTGATAAGAGCATAGATACCTAGGAATTTTTGAGGAAGTCTGGGAAGTTCCTTTGAAGATAGTCTTCAGTTTCCCAAGTAGCTTCTTCTTCTGTATGATGATTCCACTGGATTTTAAACATTTTGACCGTTGCTCTTCTAGTACTTCTTTCCTTGGTATCTAAGATTCTGATTGGAAGTTCTTTATAGGAAAGATCGGGCTCGATGTCGATACTTTGTGTATCAACGATTTCGGTAGGAACATGAATACATTTCTTCAGTTGGGATACATGGAAGACATTATGAATGGCTGCTAGCTGAGGAGGAAGTTGAAGTCGATAGGCTACGGGTCCACAAATTTCGAGGATTTCAAAAGGACCAACGTAGCGAGGAGCGAGTTTGCCTTTGATACCAAATCGTTGAATGCCTTGAGTAGGAGATACTCGCAGGTATACAAAATCGCCTACTTCAAACTGTATTGGTTTCCTCCTTTTATCTGTGTAGCTCTTTTGTCTTGATTGAGCTGCTTTAAGATTATTCCGAATGATCTTTACCTTTTCTTCTGCTTCATTAACTAGATCCGGTCCAAAGACTTCGCGTTCACCAGTCTGTGACCAATTCAGAGGAGTTCTACATTGGTGACCATATAAGGCTTCAAAAGGAGCCATTTTGATACTTGACTGATAGCTGTTATTATAGGAGAATTCTGCCAAGGCTAAGCATTTATCCCAATGCTTATCGTATTGGATTACACAAGCTCTGATGAGGACATCACTAGCATGGATACGACCGTATTAGTACCTTCTTGTCCAAAGGTGAATCAACTCCATATCAAGATTAAATTTGATACATTTCAACAATTAATGCTGCACGATGATTTCTGTGCATTCTCGTTTTCAGAATTACTTGACTGGATAAAGCCGTGTGTGGAAATTACATGGAAAACATGGAGGACCAAAAAAATAGATTGGGGACCAAGCCCAAGTCTTCCCAATATTCTCCACCAGGCCACCACGTCAATTTTGGTGCAAGGAAAGGAAGAGTCCAAATCCAACACGTTTTGGATATTGGATTCGGACTGCAGGACAGAACCAAGTTGTAACGGCTGCCACGACTTCATACGGACTCCAATTGGGGAGTTCTTGGACTTCACGGAAAGCTTAAAAGTCTTTTATATGGATCTGGACCCATGTCCATATCTTCTCCGAAGCGGCCACAATCGTTGATTTACTATAAAGACCTTTCCTGTCCACGGTGCTGCGTCACCTGATTTTGGCCCGATGGGGCGTGTATCAATTGGAGCCCAATAGGGGCGCGTCCTAGGGTTTAGGGACAACATCCACCAGGTCCTGGTCATCCTCTACCCTCTCATATACCTCCATAGCCACCACGAACAGATTGGGTTTTGTTTTGTTGAAAGTTTAGCCATTGCTACTTGCTTGTAGACGCATGTGTCGGCTAGACCATCCGTTCTACTCGATTCAGAACCCCACCTTTGTGATTTTAGATTGGTTCTTATCTCCATATTTGCAATTGAGTTGCTTGTTCTACTTGTTCTTGCTTGTTCTTCGATTGCTTGCAGGACGAGTGCCCTAGTGGCCGGGTGTTGCGCTCCACAAGATCGCAGCAGCCATTGGAGGTGGTGTATCGGTTGCTAAGGCGCAGCATCCTTGGAAGGCTGTAGTCGGGCCGTGAACGTTGTCTCCATCCACCAATCGAGTTATCCATCCCCTCTCACCGAAAGATTGGGAACAAACCCTAACGGGTTCGCATCAGTTGGTAATCAGAGCAAGGTTGTTCGGTGAGAGACTTCCAATCCTTCGCTATTTTTATTTTCCTACAGTCCAGAAAAATCCAAAAGTAGTAGAATTTTTTTCCCCCACCGCAATCCTATAGACCCTTTTGAGCCTTTACTAGTACTTCTTAGTTAGGGATTGTTGAGTTTTCGGTTGCATCGGTTGTGTCGAGTTGCTGGTCTTAGTTGTAGTCCTTTAGAGTTTCGAGTTCTTGTCACCAAATTTTGTTTCGGAGTTTCAATTCAGCCTGAGAAGAAAACTGCTATAGTTTCTGTGTTCAGTATCTGATTTGGGAGTTTTAAGACAATCTAGAGAGCTCAACTCATGCTCTTTCCAACGGATCTGACCTTGGTCACAACCTTCATCTCAGCACTCCAGAATCGACTTGGAGATTTGTGCGTCTGGCTGTCTGAAACAAGATTTGTCATTCTGAGTCCCCAATCTATTTCTTTGGTCCTCCATGTTTTCCATGTAATTTCCACACACGGCTTTATCCAGTCAAGTAATTCTGAAAACGAGAATGCACAGAAATCATCGTGCAGCATTAATTGTTGAAATGTATCAAATTTAATCTTGATATGGAGTTGATTCACCGTTGGACAAGAAGGCACTAATATGGTCATATCCATGCTAGTGATGTCCTCATCAAGCTCGAAGCATATCTTCTAAAATTTGGTTGATCCTTTCTGTCTGCCCATCTGTTTGCGGATGATATGCGGAGCTTCGGATTAACTTGGTTCCAAGAGTTTGTTGAAACTGTTCCCAGAAACGGGCAACAAACTATGCTCCACGATCAGAGATGATCGTTTTAGGTATCCCATGGAGACGAACGATCTGGTCTAGATATATTTCCGCATACTTCCTAGCATTGTAAGTGGTATGTACTGGAAGAAAATGAGCGGTCTTGGTTAACCTATCCACAATCACCCAAATAGAATCATGCCTTTGAGAAGTATTGGGTAAACCTACAATAAAGTCCATACTGATATCCTCCCATTTCCAAGATGGAATAGATAAAGGCTGTAGCATACGAGAAGTCTTTAAGTGACTAGCCTTAACTCTTTGGCAAACATCGCACTCAGAGACGTACTTTGCTATTTCTCTTCTCATACGAGTCCACCAGAAATTCTGTTTCAAGTCTTGGTACATTTTCGTACTGCCAGGGTGCATAGCAAATTTAGATAGATGTGCTTCATCCATTATTTGCTTGCGAAGCTGATGGTTTTTGGGTACAACTATACATCCCTTAAATCGTAGAATTCCTTTAGAATCCTCTTGGAAACATTTATACTTCTCTTCTCCTTGGGCTAATTGTTGTTTGATCATTTGAACTCCCTTATCGTGTTGTTGTGCCATCACAATACTATCCTGGAGTATAGGCTTAACTGCTATATGGTTCAGACTGCCTTGAGGAACGATTTCCAGATTAAGCTTCCTCATTTCCCAGCAAAGGGTGTCGTTGAAAACTTCTACTGATAAACAATGACAATGTGACTTGCGGCTAAGTGCATCCGCAACTACATTGGCTTTGCCTGGATGGTAGTGTACTTCAAGATCATAATCCTTTATAAGTTCCAACCAACGTCTCTGCCTCATATTCAAGTCTGCTTGCGTAAAGATGTACTTTAGACTCTTATGATCTGTGTAAATATTGCACTTAGTACCCATAAGATGATGTCTCCAAAGTTTAAGTGCATGTATGAAGCGTCCCCCCATCAGGGAAGACTTAAAAGTGATGCTTTATCAGTCCCAGGAGGCTGATAACACTTTTATTACATCAGATGGTACATCACCGTACAACTCTACGTGGTAATGGGCAGTGAAGCGCCACTATCGCGAGGATTACAACTAAAACCCACACTACTACACAAGCCATGAAAAGAGGGTCATCAGAATCTTGTGCCATGCGGAACTCCAGCAGTGGCCCTGACCACAGGCAAGACTGGGTGCAGGACGAAACCCTACTCGACGTCTTCGGGGAGGTAGTCTGGATCCTCTGCTATAAGAAGTAAGAGTGGGGTGAGTACAAACGTACTCAGCAAGTCCAATCACACCCACGGGGGGGTTATAATAGAAATCAATGCACAAGATAGTCCAAGGATAAGGTTAGGGTCCATTTGCGGAAAACTCGGTTATATGCAAAGGTTCGTTTAAAAACATTTTTTCGAAACAAGTTTTTAAGTACCAAGGGGTACATGGTGTTGATCCACACAGGATCCAAGTTTTAAGCTGCTACCGGACTCCCCATCCGCCGTAGCACACGGCACAACTGTCGGACACTTTCCAAACAACCCACACCAGTCCAACCATTCCCAGAGAGAAACACTAGTTATGTGACCACACCATAACTGCCCAATACCGTGGGCACGGCTATTCGAATAGATTTTAACTCTGCAGAGGTGTGCAACTTTACCCACAGGTGGGGTACCACAGCATGATCACCTTAGTGTCGGTGCAGATCCCAACAAAGCCATTACCCACCTTAGCTAGACCTGACTAGCCACCACGGGATCCATCAAGGGGTCATTCGACCTATCTCCGAGGTTTAACCGGGCATAAGTCACACAGAGCTTATCCCTTCTCCTTTGATCACCCGTTGCTCTCAACTCTCCTGATGGCTATCAGACTAACTAGTGGGATTTATGCTAAGCCGTTGCCCATACAACGGTCAAGTGGTTTGCACGATAGGAAGCTAGGTGAGATGACACATCAACTCGGTCCTTAGGGGTGACAAGATGGATATCTCCCTTCCTTGCTCAACCACATAGGTACGAGCACACCAACGGCAATTCGCACAGAAATGCCATCCATCCCGTCTAACTCATCTTTCAAAACCACATCTTATCTCTTCCCACACACACACACATTTTTATTTATAAAACAGGTAGTCAAGGAATAGTCATCACAAAATAAGGGGTGGTTATCACAAACAAGGGTGGCTACCCTACCATGTTTTCTCAAGCAAAACCATGCATTTTTATAAAACAGGCCAACGGGTTGTGTTCATAAAAAGTAGAATAGAAACATGCAACAAAGGGCGGGATTGAACTTGCCATCATCAAATCCTTGCGAGGGGTCCTGATCGAAGCACTGTCCCTCGGGTTCGGGGTCGCAGAACTGGTCCTCATTCGCTTGATCACAGTTGGGACCTTCCTCGTTCACTCCGTGTCCTACGACGCAACAAACAAACACACAATCAAGCGAAAGAACTAAAAGCTTCTATCGTTGAGCTTGAATCAGAAATAATGGCATGGTTAGAACTATACTAGAAAGGGCGTGGTAAAGTTTCGGGTTAATCGGAGGTCGTTTGCCGCATAAAATGACAAGTTAGATAGGGTACGGGGGTTAAACAGGGGTCCAGGGGCTTATTCGTAACTATCCGGGGGGAGTAAGGACCTATTTGCGAACCCTAGAAATACTCAGGGTATGCTAAAGGGTGTCGGGTATATTTAGGTTTATGTAATGGAGGGGTTCGGTTTGAAATAACAGAAAGAGCAGGGTTTCTTTTGCAAAAGGAAGTAAATAGGGGGGGTCCTCATTTGGAAATGAAAACAAGGCAGGGGGTTATCGGGCATATTTGCCCTGTTCTTCCTCCTCCCCCCCGTGACCGAAGCAGAGGAAGGGGGAAAGGGGCGGCGGCGGCGGCCACTTCGGCCGGCCAGGGCCCAAGGGCGGCCCGGGGCAGGGGAATGAGGGAGAGGGGGGCAAGGGGATTCCATCCCCGGCCTCACCTTGGACCGAGGTGGAGCGAGGGGGCGTGCCCATGGTGGGCAGTGAGCGGCGGCAGAGCCGCGGGCGGCGGCAGCGCTGCGAGCTTGGGGAGGGGGCGCGCGGTGGCGAGGGCGGTGGTGGTGGTCGGGGGCTGCGCGAAGGCCCTACTTATAGGCCGGGGAAGGCGGTGGAGGAGGTGGCCGCGACGTTGGCCGGTGCGGAGAGCCATTAATGGCGCTTCGGCCGTTTGTTTGCGTCGTGACGCGGCGTGCGGCGAGGGCGTAGGCGTCGAGGCGTCGTCGAGCACATGGGGGAGAGGCTGTGCGAGCACAGGGCGATGGCGCGAGCGGCGAGGGCGGGATGCGGCAGTGGCGGGCGGCACGGCCACGCGCGGGGGAGGGCGCGCGCGTGTGCGCACGGCGCGGCGAGGCGCGGGCCAGGGGCGGGGTGCGAGCGACGGGCGGCACGGCACGGCGCACGGCCATGCGTTGCGCGTGCGCGTGCGTCACGGCACGGCCGGGGCAAGGCTCGCGCGTGGCGTGGGCAGGGCCGGCGCGCGGCTAGGGGTGAGGGTGCGAGCGGCGCTCGGGCGCGCGCGCGTGCGCGACGCAGGTGGGGTCGGCCAGGAGCAGGCGTGCGCGCGTGCGCGAGGGAAGGGGGGGCGGCGTGGCTCGGAAGCCGGAGGCCGGGTGGTGCTTGGGAGCAGGGGAAGGGGAGAGGAGAAGGGAAGGGAAGGGAGGAGGAGGGAAAAGGAAAAAGAAAAGGGAGGGAAATGGAAAAGAAAAGGGGAGGAAAAGAAAAGAGAAGGAAAATGGGGAAAAAGAAAGGGAAAAGAAGAAATGGTGGAAGGAAAAAGGGAAAAGTGAGAAAAGGCGAAAAAAAGGGGTGACGCGCGCCGGCGATATTCGCGGCGGCGACCGCGGCTGGTCGGCCACGCGCGCGCGACATTCGCACGCTGCGCGAGGAGAAAAGGGGGAGGTGACAGCGGTCGGATTCGGGTGTCGGTTCGGGGTTCCGGGGAATTAGGGCTTCGACAAGAAGGTTTCTGAAAAAGATATTTTTAGCGTATGATTTCTTTGGTAAATTTTTCCGGGATGTCACAAACCTACCCCACTTAAACTGAATCTCGTCCTCGAGATTCGGCTGGCTCCTAAACAGATGGGGAAACTCCTTCTTTAGAGCCTCCTCGCATTCCCAAGTTGCTTCCTGTACTCCGTGTCTGCTCCATTGAACCCTGCATATCCGTACTTTGGAGTTTCTTGTCCTCCTAGTGATAGTGTCCAGAATTTTGACCGGTACTTCCTGGTATCGCAGATCCGGTTGCAGGTCTATTGCCTTTGTTGGCACGTGTTCTATCTCGGGTATTCTCAAACACCTCCTGAGTTGCGAGACATGAAACACTGGGTGTATATCTGCCATTTCTCTTGGTAGCTCCAATCGATATGCTACGGCTCCGACTTTCTTCAGAACTTGGTATGGTCCAATGTACCGAGGGGCTAGCTTTCCTTGTACTTGAAACCTTCGGGTCCCTCGAATAGGTGAGACCTTGAGATAAACAAAATCTCCTGGGTTGAGACTTATTTCACGCCTCTTCTTGTCTGCGTAGCTCTTTTGTCGGGACTGAGCTGCTTTCAATTTCTCGCGGATCTCCACTACTTTTTCTCATGGGTCCTACTAGGGCACGTTCTCCAACTCCTGACCACATTAGGGGAGTTTTGCACTTCCTTCCATAGAGAGCTTCGAATGGTGACATACCCAAGCTGGCTTGGTAGCTATTGTTGTACGAGAATTCTGCATAAGGCAGACTCTGCTCCCAGTCCTTTCCGTAGGTCAGGACGCATGCTCTCAGCATATCTTCCATAATCTGATTTACCCTTTCGGTTTGACCATCCGTCTGTGGGTGATATGCGGAGCTGAAATCTAACTTGGTGCCCATGGCTTGATGCAAGCTTTTCCAAAATCTAGAGGTGAATTGGGTTCCTCTATCTGAGACAATTCTGCTAGGCACTCCATGTAACTTTACTATATTTTCCATATAAAGCTTTGCCAGCTTTTCTCCACCGTAATTAGTTCGTACGGGTATGAAATGAGCCGATTTAGTGAGTCGGTCCACTATTACCCATATGGAATCGTGTCCCTTCTGTATTCTTGGTAGGCCTACTACAAAGTCCATTCCTATCTCATCCCATTTCCAAACCAGAATGGGTAGGGGTTGCAATAATCCTGCTGGCTTTTGATGTTCGGCCTTGATCCTTTGACAAGTATCACAATGGGCCACAAATCGTGCAATATCCGCCTTCATTCCATTCCACCAATATTTTTGCCTTATGTCCATATACATTTTGGTGGATCCTGGGTGGATGGAGTAGGCTGCGTTATGGGCTTCGTCCATGATTATCCACTGGAAGTCTCCGTTCTGGGGTACACAAATCCTATTCCCGTACCATAACGTTCCCTTATCGTCCACTCTGAAACCCGGTGCTTTGTTTTCCCCAGTTTGTTTGCAGATCTTTATTAACTCCTGATCCGAGCTTTGAGCCTCTCTAATTCTATCCTCTAGTGTTGATTGGATGTTCAGCACATGGCTGGAACCTCGAGGAACAATGTGCATTTTTAATCGTGCCATTTCCTCGCGCAGATGGTCATCTTTGGGTCCATAGGATTTCCGGCTTAAGGCATCGGCTACCACGTTTGCTTTTCCGGGGTGATAATGGATTTCCAAATTGTAGTCCTTAACCAACTCCAACCATCTTCTTTGCCTTAAGTTCAAATCCGGCTGGGTGAAGATATACTTCAGACTCTTATGGTCGGTGTAAATCTCACACTTATTTCCAATCAAGTAGTGTCTCCAAATCTTAAGGGCATGCACTACGGCCGCAAATTCCAAATCATGAGTCGGATAGTTCTGCTCATGAGTCCTGAGTTGGCGGGAAGCATATGCAACGACTTTCCCGTCTTGCATCAGCACACATCCTAATCCTTGTCGGGATGCGTCACAATAAATGACAAAATCCCGATGAATGTCCGGCAGGGTCAGCACTGGGGCGGTTGTCAACCTTTGCTTCAATTCTTGAAAACTTCTTTCACAAGATTCCGTCCAAGCAAACTTCTTCTCCTTCTTAAGAAGTTCCGTCATGGGTCGGGCTATCTTGGAGAATCCCTCAATAAATCTCCGATAGTACCCAGCTAATCCAAGAAAACTCCTGATTTCACTAACATTAGTCGGTCGCTGCCAGTTGGAAACTGCTTCGACCTTCTCTGGGTCCACTGCTACACCTTCCGCGGTCAGAATGTGACCAAGGAAAGCTACTCTCTCCAGCCAGAATTCACACTTGCTAAACTTGGCATATAGCCTATGTATTCTTAGCTTTTCCAATACTACCCGCAGGTGTTGCTCATGTTCCTGGATGCTCTTGGAGTAGACAAGTATGTCGTCGATAAAGACTACGACAAACTTATCTAGCTCGTCCATGAATACTTTATTCATGAGGTTCATAAAATAGGAAGGGGCATTGGTTAGTCCGAAGGACATTACGGTGAACTCAAACTACCCGTAACGGGTGACAAAAGCTGTCTTAGGGATGTCACTTTCTCTAATCTTGAGCTGAAAGTATCCTGACCTTAGATCAATCTTGGAAAAGTACTTGGCTCCTTTTAGCTGATCGAAAAGGTCATCAATCCTGGGGAGGGGGTACTTATTCTTAATGGTAACCTCGTTCAGTGCCCGGTAATCTACACACAACCTCATACTCCCATCTTTCTTTTTGACAAATAGAACTGGGGCTCCCCATGGCGACGAGCTTGGTCTGATGAAGCCAATTCGTTGCAGTTCTTCTAGTTGCTTCTTTAACTCTGTCAACTCAGAGGCCACCATCCTATAGGGTCTCTTGGCTATAGGGGAGGTCCTAGGGATAAGGTCAATGACGAACTCTATATCCCTGTCCGGTGGCATACCGGGAAGTTCTTCAGGGAAGACATCTGGGTATTCGTTTACTACCGGGACTTCTTCTAAAGGCTTGGCTTCCATGCTAAACACCATCGGGTTAAACTCACTTTCCCGGGTATGGCAGATTACTTGTACTCCTTCGGGGTTTGTTAGGTGTACCATTTTGTCAGTACAGCCTATGAAACCATTGTGTCGGCTTAACCAGTCCATTCCAAGGATCACGTCTATTCCCCCAGACTTAAGTACTACCAAGTCTGCTAGAAATTCTACCCCACTTAAATTGATCCTTACCCGTGGACAACTTAATTGACAATTGATGTCGCCTCCAGGCGTCCGGGTAAATAAGGGTGTTTTTAGTAGTACTGTAGGTATTTTGTGTTTTTCCACAAAACTTGAGGATATGAACGAGTGCGATGCTACAGAATCAAATAGTACTGTTGCCAGAGCTGAGTTGACTAGGTACTCTCCGAGCACTACGCCCTCAGCTTCTTGAGTCTCCTGCGCGTCGATGTGATTGACGCGGGCTCGTCCAAATGACTGCTGGGCTGCTTCATCTGCTGACTGTTGTCGTTGTTGCGGATGGGCACTCGGTTGGCACCGGTCAGGGCTGGTCTCGGTCCATTCACCGTGTTGGAGAAGGCTGAAGTGGCCGGCTTATTCTTGGCATAAGGGCAATTGGCAATGAAATGCCCCGTCTCACGGCAGTTAAAACAGGCTCTAACATTGTTGTTGTCGGAGGCAACCAGGCTTGCATTGCTCTGCGGGGCCCTCATGGTACTCTGGCTTCTAGGCTGTGTGTTAGGGGCCCGTGGTCCTGTCACTTGAGACTGAGTCCTATACTATATTGGGGCCTGAGATCTTGGTGCAGTGTAGCTGAAGTTCCTCGGCTTTTGGAATCGGTCCTGTTGGCGGGCCTTACTTTCTAGGGATTTGCGTTTGTTATCCTTCCTCTCTTCGGTTTTGGCCCTTTCCGTAAGGATAGCCTTGTTCATCAGGGTATTAAAGTCAGGATAGATCTGTGGGGTAAGCAAGGTCCGGAGTTCTAGGTTTAGTCCCTTCTTGAACATGTCTTGTTTCTTGTCATCGTCGTTCACTTCCTCCGGTGCATATCGGGCCAACTCCATGAACCGGTGGGTGTACTCTTCCACCGTCATGCTTCCTTATTGCAATGCGCGGAACTCATCCGCCTTGCACTTCATGGTGGCCGAAGGGATGTGATAACGGCAGAACTCCCTCACGAATTCCTCCCAGGTGATGGTAGAGGCATCCTCGGCTGCGGCACAATGATTCTCCCACCAGGCTAATGCTGTCCAGGTGAGTTGGTGGGCTGCCAAAAGGACTTTGTCTCGGTCCTGGCATTCAAATGGTTCGAGTTTCCTCTGAATTATTCGTAACCAGTCATCTGCATCCAAGGGGTTGCAGGATCCGGCAAAGGTGGGCGGCTTGGTCCTTAGGAAGGCTGTCAGCTTGTCATTCATGTTCTGCCCTCGTGGTTGCCGGTTAATGAGGGCATTGGCCAGTGTTTCCAGTATAAGGGTCTGGTTGTGGATTATCTGTGCCAGGTCTCCGAGGGTGGGGGTGGTGGTAGTTGCTCTCCTTCTTGATTTTCTCCTCAGTTCTGGCTTACTTCCTGTTCTCCCTGAGGAAGATCTTGTCCAACAGGCTGTGCTCCGGCACCAGCGGCCGCGGGGTTCCGGCTACGGGAGGCCCTCGTGACATTCCAGGGAGTCACCTGTTGATTGGGTAGATTGGGGTTACGATTACGTGATGTTTAAGTTGTTTAATTCGTATATAAGGCAGAATCTACCTCCTGCCGATAGTCACACAAACAAGCAGCACACAACAAACCAGCACACAACATCACAAACAACAAGCACAAACAATTTCATTACTGCAAGGGGGTTCAGCTTGGGGGTAAAACCAGATCTCATACTACTCGTCCGGGGTCATGCCTAAGGGCACGACTTAAGCAAAAGAGGCTGGGGGCACATTACTAGGGCGGCGTTAGTTATTCTACTCGCGGGGCATGCCTTCTTCATGTAATATTCATGTACATAGAAATCTAGACACTAGGTATTAGTGAGTTGTATGTATGTTATGAGTTGTACAGAGAACTAGGGGCATATTTGTAAATTATGAATTTTATAAGTGCTTATGTGCAATTGTGTAAAAATGCTCTTAAATGTCAAAATCAAATGTCTATAGAGAAGAAAAGTACAAATATTAAGTTAAAACCTAAGAGAAATAGACTTTGTATGAAACTAAGGACCTATGTGTAATTAACATAATTATATAAGGGTCTATATATTAAAAGATTGAAGTGTAAAAGTAAAATTTAGATTTACCTAAGGGTTAATGTGTAAAACTGCAAGTAATCATGACAAACCAGAAAAATTGTAAACATGTCCAAAGTTTGATCAAATTTAGGAGGGAAAAGACAAAGTTAATTTAAATTCCATCCTTGTTTCAAAATGCAATTTAAAAAGTTGTAAACTTTGAGTTTCTGACCCTAAGCCCTAAAACAATGTTGTAGAGTTTGAAAAACTCTACAACTTTCATGTTGAGCATTTTCTCATTTGACCTTTGTAGCAGTGATAAATTTTAGTTTACAGAGGGGTCCCTGAACTTTTCGGAAATCACAAACAAGTCCCCTTGACACCTCCCTGCTTCGTCTTCCTCTGGCACCACCGCTTTCCCCTCTGTTCCGCTCCTGCCACCGCCGCTTACCGCCGGCGCCGCGCCCCGAGCTCCACCTCCAGTTTCTGCACATGCCCACGCGTCGCCCCTTGCCTCTCCTACCTCTGCTCCCCTCCCTTCCTGGCCTCGCGCGCGCGCGCCACGACGACCCCGAGCCTCCGCCGGCCGCCACCTCCTCGTCGCCGTGGATAGCCCACCGCTGAAGCCTTAACTCTTGGTCTCTCGAGTGCAACAGCATCACACTAGTCTCTACGTCCTATTCCTTCAGTTCCAGAGCCAAATTGCGAGCCACCAACCCACATTTCGTCGCCGCCGTCTTCTCTTACTCCGGCTACGCACGGCACGCCCGTGGGCAGCCAGCACCAGACCCTCTCCGCCCCAATCCACCCTTACCCAAGATCCTCCGTAGTTCACTAGTGCTCGACGACCCTCTGTTGCGTCCCAATTTCCACTGGAACTTCATCTCTGACGGCCACCGTCCGCCGCCGCCTCCTGCTCCTTGTGGACAGCTCGCTCCGGGCACTCCCGCGCCACCACAACCCCCTAGCCAGCACCACATCATCCTGGTGAAGCTCCACGACCCGTTCGTTGGCTCTGTAGCCCAGCACATCTCCCTCCCGACGATCGCCGGTATTCAACTTCGCCGCCGCCGCCACTGTCTTCGCCGATTGCTTCTCCTTCGACACGAATCCTTCCAATTAGTTGCACCTACACGTTCCCCATGACGTGCTGGTTCTTGTACGCAGGTTCCTTGCCGACGCTGATCATCGGAACCTCGCCGTCGACGGTGACCCCTCCACCGCCACCCCGGGTTCTAGTCGAGCTCCATCTTTCCAGCCACCCCAGCCCTCGACAAGTGGCGCAACAGGACCACCGTAAGCTCCTGAGTCCTTCCCTGCCCTTGGACCTCGCCGCCGGTGACCACCGTCGCCGGAACACGGCCACCCTTTCTTTGCTCTGGTTCGGTCCCTAGCCTAAGGACCTCGGGTTAGAAGACTTGAAAACCCAGGGGTTTTTCTGTAAGGCGATAGACTCAGCTGAATAGTACCCGAAGGACCACCTTGTGTAAATAATGCTGTCAACTTAGAAATTCTGTATCTATTCGAGGAAAAATCATAAAAATGCAAACTAAATTTTGCTGGAATCTTTAAGTAAAACTCGACTACTTTTTTTTAGGAAGTTTGAGCTGTAGGTGTATATTTTCTGATGTAGATTAAATATTAGAAAATAAGTGTTTTAATTGTATCTCATGTTATCGGCATGTGTTATAGCTGAAATTTGAAACTTAGACTGTATGTACTATGTATAGCTCTGTGTAAAAGTTCGAGTACTTTACTGTTCATTTGCTTAGATTTCGAGTACTTTTTGTTATATGTTAATAAAAGTTACTTAATTTAATTCCAAATGTATTCCTTCATGTTTAGGGCTGAAAAATTTATCTTAGCTTTGTTACAACAGGAGAAATCTAAGATAAAAATTTGAAAGTCAGAGGCCTAATGTAACCTCAGCCATGAATTTAAGTTTAGATTTAAAAAAAAATTCATGACCCATAGTTCTAGTTCATAAAAATTTATGAATAATTTAAATGCTCTAAAATCAAGAAATTATTTTTCTAGTACTGTTTTATAATAGTGTAGTTTATTGCCAAATTTCCAACTTAAGATTAGATGGAAAACAACTAAAAACAAATTGAACATGTTATAATAAGTACATAATTTAGTATCAATATAGACTTCATATAAATCAATAATACAAGCAATAGATAAAAGGATTTAACTTAGTTATTGGGCATCACCCCAACCTGTTGCTCCATGCCACTAGTTAGATATTTAGTAAAGTTAACTTAGTTATTTAATGTATCTAGATAAGATACTTAATACTCAATAAATGACTGCCCAGTACAAGATAGTTAGGTTGTTTATTAAAATGTAATGATCTTTTGTTTGGATTGCAACTTTATTGTGAATTAACATAAAAGTATATGCATTCCATAACTTGTAACTTTGCATCTCATATAGACTCGACCGCTCTCGCTGACGGTGACTACGAGCTTATCTCGGAACAAGAAGGAGATTGTTCTTAAGACCCCGGAAACTTTGTCGCGAAATTCTCTGAAGCCCCGAACCAAGGTTCGGAAGAAAATAATTTGACTAACCCCAGCCCCACCAGCGAAGGCAATCCCCGGACATAACCCCTACTTTATTACACTGCAAACTATACTATTTATATATGTCTTTATGCATTAGGTTCTTAGGAGTTGTTTGTAAACCTTAGTTGCATAATTCCTGGAACCTATGTATTGAACACTAGAACTTGAGTCCGAATAGCTGCTTTGCTTATAGGATCGGTAGAAGTCGAGTGATTTCCTGTCACTCGCGCGATATATAGGAGTTGTAATGTTTACATTCCTGTTATCACTATAAGGATGACGGACGGGAGTTTTGTGAGATATCATGGTTGAGATGATACCCTGTCTGTGTTGTGGAACTTGATAAGGTCGCAGTGTGTGGTAGCGGTGGTTAAGCGTTTGAAAGTACTAGCACCATGCCGTGAAATATGGTAAGCGGTAAGCCTAGTAACCGATCGGCCCGAGGAGTGGACATACCCCCACCACATGTATTTGCTTCTTTTGGTTACTTAGTTCGACGTGCAGGAATACGTGTTGCTGGGCAACCAGGAGTACGGGTTTTGTAGTCGCGCTACAGACGTACATCCTGCACTTTGGAAGTGCGTATGGTCCTGCAGTCGCTTGTGGTGGCACTGATCCACGAGTCGGAATGAAAAGCAAACGGTTGCTTCGGAACGACCCTTTGGTGTTCCAAGCGTGTGTGTTAGATTTACCCTTGCAAGGTTTGAAATTCGATTCAGAATCGTCCGTTTCTCGCGGAGATTGAGATTGCTTAATCCCTTTATCACATAGAGTAACAAGAGTAACTTTGTAATTATGAAAGATGATGTTTGATTAAAGAATCTACCATGTTTGAGTAGTTATAGGTGCTTACCTAGAATGGTTAAACAACTAGAACCTGAAAGCTAAAAGTTGAAATTAAGGATCTATTCTTTGTTGCTTTTCAGCTGAAAACCTTACCCAAAGCCTGAAAAGCCTGCATAAGTCTAGATACATGGCTAAGTATACCATGAGCGGGTAAGTCTTGCTGAGTATTAGTATACTCAGCCTTGCTTTTGTTGATCTACTTCAGGTAATCCCCCTGATAAGCCAGCATTCATTACACCGTGGCCCTACCCCTTGCCTGATGGTTGGTCCGTGGAGTGGGATCCGTCCCCGGCCAACACAGATTCCGCCGAGTGATATCATGCCAGGGCTAGCATGATATCTGTAATAACGACGTGTACAATATTTACGCTTTAAACTCCGCTGCTTTGACTTATAACTTAAACCTGTTTTGTAATAATCTCCCCTCAGTGGGAGCTACTGATGCTGTGTATAATTTTTGTAATATATCTGCCTATGGTGTAAAATGTATTGGCATTTATATCTCTGGACTCACCTTCGTGTGAGGTACCTTGTTGGATCCTGCGTTCGGTGGTTTATCGGGACGTTACCCGATAGGCCAATAGGATTATACCGTTTGAAGCACGAGGTAGCCCTCCAGAGAGGACTCGCGTACTTGAGCCGGTATAATTCAGGTTCGTTCTGCCACACTTCCGGGGCGGGGAGTGTGAGTAATCCTTGCTCGTTGTTCTCTGGATTTCCATTTGCCAAGGATTGTGCAGCACCATCTCTTTCAACGGCGGTAGCAGGGCCTTCAGGGTTCTCGGATGGGGCTTGTGAATTTCCAAAGAGTGGTCCCCATCCTATGATGGGTGTCCCGAGTAAAACATGGTCTTCTCCGATTGCCGGGACTGGTGTTCCATTTCGGGTCCATTCTTGCATACGCCGGTCTCGGGCCTGCCTGAGGCTCTCTTGGGCGACTGCCTCGCTGCTGACCGCGGCTACGGCTCTTGCCTCGGCTTGGGCTGCTCGGATCTGCTGCAGTCTTACTGCGAGCTCTGCTTGCTTGGCTCGATGGGTCTGCTCTCTCAGAAGGTTGGCTTGCTCATCAAAGAGTTGGTCCAAGGCGGCTAGATAAGTAGCCACTTGGTATAGAGGGCCTTCTTCATGGCGATGTCGTTCCAGACTTCTCATGCGTGCTTCCCAAACTGGGGTTCTGATGGCTGGCGAAAAGAACCTTACTGGTGTGGGGGCGAGGTGTCTTTCAAAAATCCGGCATAAATAACGGAGTGCTTTTCTGACAGTCAAGGGGTAGGTGTCCTGGTGCCTAAACCCTGTGGCAGTCACTCGCCATGGCTGGATGTCGGGGTAGCGGTTGCTCCTGGCGATGACCAGGATCACCCTGCAGCGGAGGGTACCATGGTGTTCGTACTCTCTACTGTAGTACCTTGGGCGTTCCGTAACACCAAGGCTTTCCAGGGCGTTGATCAAAAGGCTGGGAAAGCCAGGTGCAGCTTGGCAATTGCCCTGGGTCCATTCTTCCTCAGCCATCTGAAACAAGGTCAGGGTAAACAATCTTGCATGGTACAAAAGGGAGTAGGTAACATTTATTATTACAACATGGAGGGGGTACAGTTTCCATAGATACGTGATTATTAGGGTAGGGTTCTAGCTTGGAGTGCTACTCCTATCATGGGGATTCTTCCCCGATTCTGATAGGGCGCTTCTTTATTGGGAGGCACCGATCCATCACCTCATCTTCGGTCGGAGTACCTTTATCCCAATGGGTTTCCTCGGGTTCCTCTTTTTCCTCTATCCATCCACTTATTCCTCTGCGGTTTTCATATTCCTGCATCTGGGCTTGGAGGGCGGCTAAGGAATACTCGGCGCGTGTGGCTCTTATCTGTTGTTCTTCCAGTTCCTGGGTTGCCTTTTCTGCCCTATGGATTAGCTGCTTCAGCTGTGCCGCCTGTTCACGGTAGAGTTCATCCAAGCCGGTAAGGTAGATGGAAAGGTGGGAGACCGTGTCTTCTAGGTCTTCTTCTTCTCTTCCGAGTCCTCTCATCTGGGCAATCCAAGTGCGTCCTCTTCCTTCAGTAGGTGGGAAAAATCCCATAGGGGTCCGCTGAAGGTGGTGCTTGTAGATCACACGCAGTTGCCGCAGGGCTTTACAGGCGGCCTTTCGGTAGGTGTCAGGGAAGTGAAAGCCAGAGGTGGAGATGAACCAGGGGTCCACATCAGGGTAGCAGGTGCTTTTTCCCACAAAGACCATCATGTCACACCGAAGTATGCCCTTGGAGGTGTATTCTCGGTAGGCATACTCTGGTGGTTCCATAACTCCGATGCGTTCCAGGCTGAGTATTAATAACTTAGGAAGGCCGGGCTCTGCATGGCAGATTCCGTCAACCCATCCATTGTCAGCCATCTGGAACAGGGCAAGAACTAGTGGTGAGTGTTTGCGCAGGAAAAGAGCTAAGTCAGAACAAGTCCTGGGGCCTGAAAAAGGGTCTCGTTTTTAGGGTCACGTCCTACGGCCAGCCTACGGCTCTGATACCACCTGAAGCGTCCCCCCATCAGGGAAGACTTAAAAGTGATGCTTTATCAGTCCCAGGAGGCTGATAACACTTTTATTACATCAGATGGTACATCACCGTACAACTCTACGCGGTAATAGGCAGTGAAGCACCACTATCGCGAGGATTACAACTAAAACCCACACTACTACACTAGCCACGAAAAGAGGGTCATCAGAGTCTTGTGCCATGCGGAACTCCAGTGGTGGCCTTGACCACAGGCAAGACTGGGTGCAGGACGAAACCCTACTCGACGTCTTCGGGGAGGTAGTCTGGATCCTCTGCTATAAGAAGTAAGAGTGGGGTGAGTACAAACGTACTCAGAAAGTCCAATCACACCCACGGGGGGGTTATAACAGAAATCAATGCACAGGACAGTCCAAGGATAAGGTTAGGGTCCATTTGCGGAAAACTCGGTTATATGCAAAGGTTCGTTTAAAAACATTTTTTCGAAACAAGTTTTTAAGTACCAAGGGGTACATGGTGTTGATCCACACAGGATCCAAGTTTTAAGCTGCTACCGGACTCCCCATCCGCCGTAGCACACGGCACAACTGCCGGACACTTTCCAAACAACCCACACCAGTCCAACCATTCCCAGAGAGAAACACTAGTTATGTGACCACACCATAACTTGCCCAATACCGTGGGCACGGCTATTCGAATAGATTTTAACTCTGCAGAGGTGTGTAACTTTACCCACAGATGGGGTACCACAGCACGATCACCTTAGTGTCGGTGCAGATCCCAACAAAGCCATTACCCACCTTAGCTAGACCTGACTAGCCACCACGGGATCCATCAAGGGGTCATTCGACCTATCTCCGAGGTTTAACAGGGCATAAGTCACACAGAGCTTATCCCTTCTCCTTTGATCACCCGTTGCTCTCAGCTCTCCTGATGGCTATCAGACTAACTAGTGGGATTTATGCTAAGCCGTTGCCCATACAACGGTCAAGTGGTTTGCACGACAGGAAGCTAGGTGAGATGACACATCAACTCGGTCCTTAGGGGTGACAAGATGGATATCTCCCTTCCTTGCTCAACCACACAGGTACGAGCACACCAACGGCAATTCGCACAGAAATGCCATCCATCCCGTCTAACTCATCTTTCAAAACCACATCTTATCTCTTCCCACACACACACACACATTTTTATTTATAAAACAGGTAGTCAAGGAATAGTCATCACAAAACAAGGGGTGGTTATCACAAACAAGGGTGGCTACACTACCATGTTTTCTCAAGCAAAACCGTGCATTTTTATAAAACAGGCCAACGGGTTGTGTTCATAAAAACTAGGACAGAAACATGCATCAAAGGGCGGGATTGAACTTGCCATCATCAAATCCTTGCGGGGGGTCCTGATCGAAGCACTGTCCCTCGGGTTCGGGGTCGCAGAACTGGTCCTCATTCACTTGATCACAGTCGGGACCTTCCTCGTTCACTCCGTGTCCTACGACGCAAAAAACAAACACACAATCAAGCGAAAGAACTAAAAGCTTCTATCGTTGAGCTTGAATTGGAAATAATTTAGTTATGGAGATAGGGGTAATATTTTTGGGTGGTTTCTTAATGGCATGGTTAGAACTATACTAGAAAGGGCGTGGTAAAGTTTCGGGTTAATCGGAGGTCGTTTGGCGCATAAAATGACGAGTTAGATAGGGTTCGGGGGTTAAATAGGGGTCCAGGGGCTTATTCGTAACTATCCGGGGGGAGTAAGGACCTATTTGCAAACCCTAGAAATACTCAGGCTATGCTAAAGGGTGTCGGGTATATTTAGGTTTATGTAATGGAGGGGTTCTGTTTGAAATAACAGAAACAGCAGGGTTTCTTTTGCAAAAGGAAGTAAATAGGGGGGTCCTCATTTGGAAATGAGAACAAGGCAGGGGGGTTATCGGGCATATTTGCCCTGTTCTTCCTCCCCCCCCCCCCCCCCGTGACCGAAGCAGAGGAAGGGGGAAAGGGGCGGCGGCGGCGGCCACTTCGGCCGGCCAGGGCCCAAGGGCGGCCCGGGGCAGGGGAATGAGGGAGAGGGGGGCAAGGGGTTTCCATCCCCGGCCTCACCTTGGACCGAGGTGGAGCGAGGGGGCATGCCCACGGCGGGCAGCGGGCGGCGGCAGAGCCGCGGGCGGCGGCAGTGCTTCGAGCTTGGGGAGGGGGCGCGTGGTGGCGAGGGCGGTGGTGGTGGTCGGGGGCTGCGCGAAGGCCCTACTTATAGGCCGGGGAAGGCGGTGGAGGGGGTGGCCGCGTGTAACACCCTAATGTAATTTCCCCTAATTTTAAAGAATTTAATTGGGCTCAAATAAAATTTCCAGGGTTTTCTCTAATTTATCTTGCATTTAAAGTAATTTTATAACACAAGGAAATAAAATTTATCATAGGATTAAATTGTTTGTGCATTCATGCTGCAGCATTGTTTTAATAGTGTTGAGTTTATAGGTTAGAATTCAAATTGTATTTTGAATTCAAATAGGTTTGTTTGAATGATTTGAGTATAGAAAAGAAAAAGGAAAAGGAGAAGGAAAGAAACCAGCCCAAACCCTCTCTCAGCCCGGCCCACCTCCTTTCCCTCTCCCTCTCTCCCCCTCGGGCCCTTTTCCCCTCCTCTCTTCCACATGGGCCACCCGAGGCCCAGCATCCCTCCCCTCTCCCCTCCCCGCTTGGGCCGCGCCGGCCCAGCTCTCCCCGTGCCCCAGCCCAGGCGCGTCCCTCTCCTCTCTCCCTCTAACCGATGTCCCCATGCGTCAGCGCCCCCTTCTCCATTCCTCCCTTTCTTCTCCGGCGCTGTGGCAGAACCAACCTGAATTATACCGACTCAAGTACGCGAGTCCTCACCGAAGGGCTACCTCGCACTTCAAACGGTATAAAACCATTGGTCTGTCGGGTAACGTCCCGATAAACCACCGAACTCAGGATCCAACAAGGTACCTCACACGAAGGTGAGTCCAGAGATACAATGCCAAAATATCTTACACCACAGGCAGTTACATTACAACAATGTACAAAACATCATTAGCTCCCACAGAGGAGAGATTATTACAAGACAGGTTTTAGTTTTTAGTCAAAGCAGCGGAATTTGAAAAGCGTAACCATTATACACGTCGTCATTACAGATATTATGCTAGCCCTGGCATAATATCACTCGGCGAAATCGGTGTTGGTCGGGGACGGATCCCATTCCACGGACCAACCATCAGGCAAAGGGTAGGGCCACGGTGTAATGAATGCTGGCTCATCAGAAGGATTACCTGAAGTAAATCAACAAAAGCAAGGCTGAGTATACTAATACTCAGCAAGACTTACCCGGATTTGGGTATATCTTAGCCCATAACTAGACTCATGATGGCTTTTAGCTTTGGGTAAGGTTTTTCAGCTGAAAAGCAACAAAGAGTAGATCCTTATTTTCAACTTTTAGCTTTCAGGTTCTAGTTGATTAACCATTCTAGGTAAGCACCTATAACTACTCAGACATGGTAGTATTTTCATTCAAACATCATCTTTGATAATCACATAATTACTCTTGTTACTCTATGTGATAAAGGGGATAAGCAGTCTCATACATCGTGAGAGGCGGACGATTCTGAATCGAGATTCAACCCTTGCAAGGTAAACCTAACACACACGCTTGGAACACCACAGGGTCGTTCCGAAGCAACCGTTTGCCTTTCATTCCGACTCGTGGATCAGATCCACCACAAGCGACTGCAGGTCATATGCACATCCAAAGTGCAGGAAGTACGTCTGTAGCGCGACTACAAAACCCGTACTCCTGGTTGCCCAGCAACACATATGCCTACACGTCGAACAAAGTAACCAAAAGAAGCAAATACATGTGGTGGGGGGTATGTCCACTCCTCGGGCCGATCGGTTACTAGGCTTACCGCTTACCATATTTCACGGCATGTGGCTAGTACTTTCAAACGCTTAACCACCGCTACCACACACTGCGACCTTATCAAATTCCACAACACAGACGGGGTATCATCTTGACCATGATACCTCACAATTCCCGTCCGGCATCCTTATAGTGATAACAGGAATGTAAACATTACAACTCCTATATCGCGCGAGTGACAGGAAATCACTCGACTTCTACCGGTCCTATAGGCAGAGCAGCTATTCGGACCCAAGTTCTAGTATTCAATACATAGGTTCCTGGGATTATGCAACTAAGGTTTCCAAACAACTCCTAAGAACCTAATGCATAAAGATATACATAAATAATAATATAGGTTGCAGTGTAATAAGGTAGGGGTTATGTCCGGGGCTTGCCTTCGCTGGTGGGGTTGGGGTTAGTCAAAATATTCCCTTCCGAACCTTGGTTCGGGGCTTCAGAGAAATCCGCGACAAGAGTTCCGGGGTCTTCAGAATAACCTCCTTCTTGTTCCGGGATCAGCTGATAATCCCCGTCGGCGAGAGTGGTCGATTCTACATGATATGCAAAATGAAGTTTAATGGATGCATACATTTGTAGTTCAGTTCACGATAAAGTTGCAATCTAAATAAAGAGCATTGCATATTAACAATCAACTTAACTGCCCTGCACTGGGTAGTCATTTATCGAGTACTAACTAAGCTAACTAATCTCGTTAGGCAACCGGGGTGGGTTACCCTCAAACTCCATCTAACTCCTTTAAGTAGCGTATTTGATTACCTTAAGCAATACTACATACATTTAGCAATCTCCTTTTATTAGCTAAACATGGCATTTTAACTTTAGGTTATTATTAATTATGGATAGCCTTGAATTAATTTAGACCAATTGTAAATTAGTAAAAATAAATTAATACTTATGAAAGTTACCCTAAGTGGGTTTAATTGAAATAACATTACTCTAGATATTTTATACAATAAATAACAACTTACTTAATTAAACAAGATCAAGGTTTGACATTGCAAGGTAAAATTATAACTAGAGTTCTATACTAAAATTAGGGTTCAAAACTTAAGGATATCATAAACTACTCAAGTCTAGCATTCCAGAAAAGTTTCATAAATTTTCATTCATCCTAATTATTATTTATGATTTATCTTGGAATCTAAGCTTGAAATTTATAACTCAAGTTATATTAGGTTTATGTTTCTCAAATTTTTATGTTATATCACACTCATAAAGACCAAACTATAGTAAAAATTTCATCCCTAAATATGCATAGATACTTCTGAAATTAATTTGCCAAGTTTTTATTAACTTATAACAAAAGTAACCAAATACTCTAGCTAGAGGGCTGATCTAGGCCTCAAAAATTTATACAAGCCTTCTCAACTCAGATACAATATATGCTCCAAAAATTAACAGCAGTAAAGCTATGGATTATAAGATTTAATTAAAACAACCTTTTACTTGTATTTAGAATACAGAACAAACTAAGCACTTTCATAACTTGCTTGAAATAAAAGTTGTAGAACTTATCATAAGGATTCTAACCCAACAAGTTTGGTATTTTTCTGATTTTTCTACGAATTCTTACACATTTTTGAACTTCACTGGTTTGAAATAGAGAAAGGGACTGAAACTTTGCAATAAGGACCCTAGCAGAATTAAAATGCTTGCAATCGGGTCCCTGCTGCCATGGCCGGCGGGGAGAGCTCTGTTCCGGCCAAAATCCGGCGATCCTCGGGGTCGGCGGCGAGGGGAAAGGGGAGAGAAAGCATCAAGGAGTCGAGGGCTACCTGTAGAGAGTCTTGGGGAGAGTGGGGAGGGACGGTGACGAGCTGCCCACGGGGCAGTAGCTCCGGCGAGCGGCGGCTCAAATTTCGGCGAGCTCGGGTGGGGAATGGGGATGGCGCGTGGTCTAAGAGCTCTAGGGCGAGGAGGGGATCCGATTCCGAGACTCAGCTCAAGGGGAGGAAGGTCGGAAGGGGATCGCGCGAGTGACAGGAAATCACCCGACTTCTACCGGCCCTATTAGCATAGCAGCTAGTCGGACTCAAGTACTAGTATCCATCACATTGGTTCCTAGGAGAATGCAACTAGGGTTTCAAGCAATTCCTAAGAACATAATGCATAGAATACGTAAATAGATATAGGTTGCAGTGTAATAAAAATAGTGGGTTATGTCCGGGGCTTTCCTTTACTGGTGGGACTGAAGTCAGAAATGTCAATATCTTCCGAACTTTGGTTCGGGGCTTCAGTTAATTCCTTGGTGACGTTCACTTGGTCTTCAGAAACATCCTCCGTAGACTCCGGGGAGATCTCGTAGGTACCGTTGCCGAAGTAATCGTATCTATATGCAATGTAACATTCCATTCAAGCGTGCACACAAAACTATTTTATTTCACAGCAAAGTTGCAGTCCAGCACTCATATAACATACTATTCACATTACACCTAAAAAGATCTAAAACTAAACTTAGATAGAGCTTTAGGTGGACAACTAATTGGAATCGGCTGCTCGTTGAAGATCACAACAGAGCCGATTGGAAACAACGGGGGTTTAGCTGATGGAAAGGTGCATCGGTTTCCTAAGTGATCGATGAAAGCATCGATTACCTTAGCAGAGGGATGATTCCTAAAGCAGTTGTCTTAACTGAGACGTGCTTAAGTGTTATTCTAGGTAACTAAGTGTGGTTGTGTCGACTCGATTACGTCAGCACAACTATTGAGTGACGTATAGCCGAATGGGGTGTGGTTAAGGGTATATGATCGATAGGTATAAAACCGACCTCTCAGTCGATAAATCGACTGATAGAAGTGTGTGGATAAGGATGGGGAAACTAAGGATCGATCGGTCGTGTTTGACCGGTTTGGAAAAGCAATCAAAATCGGCTTGGGTCGGCCGATGGCAAAAACCCTAAGATCGTGTGTGTTTCTCCGATTCATCGACTCTGTGCAGTCGATACAGAACAGATCAAAAGAATTGTATCAGCAGTAGCCGATACTAGAAAGGTAACAATCGTATCAGCTAACCAGCCGATGGTAGAAGCATCGACTGACAGCTGTTACACAGAAACACCATAGACTCAAGAAAACTGATGCTTAGCGGCTGAGCTGATAGCCTGACACTGAAGCACAGCTGCCGAGATGTAGTGGCTAAGCAGTAGATGCACATGGACTAACAAGGATCTTTATACGAAGAGAATTTTAAGGAAACGGTAATCAAGACAAGGATAAAGTCCTGATAGCAGGGATATAAGCATTCGCATAATAGGATTAACTAGATATCACACATCTCTACTTATGACATAAATTCTATAGCTTACTCTTTAGCTATAACCCAAGCATACAATATAAAGCATAATAAAACATTCATTCCCTAACATTTGACCTAGACCACACATCAAAGACTTCAACTCAAGATCATACATAAAACTTGTAGAGTTTGACTTAGGGTTTCAAACAAAACTGATTTTACATTTTTATGAACTTCTTACGAAAATCTATGAAATGTAGAAGTTCATCAATTTGAAATACAGAAAGCTTTGGAAATTTTACAAAGAACACCCTAAAACTTTCTAAAGCATAGTAATTAAGTTCCTGATCCGGGAGAACAGGTAAAAGAATGTTAACGATGATATCCCGGCAAAGGAATCGCCGGCATTAAGAAGATTCAGAGAATCAGGGCAAACCTTGGGGTAGCCTTGGTTATGAAGAAGAATACGCGGAAAGTAAATTCCCACGGTGAATAGGATTGACGACGATAAGATGAGCTCGACGATAACAAGATTCTGTGATTGACGAAGAAGCTTGCCGGGAATTGCAGTGGGTAGAGAATGGCCGAAGGGGTAATCTCCACGGTGACTTGTGGTCTTGCTCAGCGATCGACGAGAGAAAGGTGTTGCTGGATGTCGTGGACTCCTGGGACGAGATGATGGAGCCGAATGGGTTCGCTATGCCAAATCCTCCGCGAACCTCAAGATCCTCCTACTCATGGGTTAGGCCTTCATTGCCCATGCGCGTGTGCCGCTGAGACACGGTCGGCACACCCGCACAGTTGCTCCTTTCAAAACCGCCGCGCTATAACCGCCGCCTTCGTTTCGCTGCTTCTCCTTCCGACTCGCCATGCTACACTTCCACCTCTGCATTCGCGAAGACTGTGGTCTACTTGCATTAGGGCCGTGCCTTCCGTTGCCCTCTCCTCGACGGCCTCCGATCAATGCATTGCACATCATCGCAGTTGGCATCACTTCTCCCGCGGCCAACATTTTGTCGAACACCTTAACTGCATCTTCGATACGGCCACTCCGCCGGTCCTTGCGCAGGGGCTCGACGTCGCTTGCTTCGGCCTTGCCGTATTGCCCCCTCGCACGCTCGAACCGCGCGCGCCCTTGGCCCGCATGGCGCTGCCGCTTACGCGTCTGAATCCGTTCTGCGCGCCACTGTTTGCTCCGGGCCGTTCGCCTCCGTTCGGTCCTGCTCTTGTGCTCGCATGCCTACGCCGCCTGCATCTGTGCCGTGCTTGCTCCGGCCGCCCAACACCTGCACACACCGCCAATTTCCGCGCGTCACTGCGCGCACGCTCGTGCCACTCGCTCGGCACCGCCCACGTTCCTGCCGCTCCAGCGCCTACACTGGCTCTCCAGCACGCGAGCTCCTGCACCGTCTAAAACATGACGCTTCAGCTCTCGTGCTCGCCTGATGCCAACTCGCCTGCGTCGCGCCGCATCAGCTCACTCCTGAGCCGTTCGCGCGTTCTGCTCCGACATCGCTCTGCCTCGGGCTCGCCCGCACCTGAGCCCGCGCCACTTCTGAGCCGACGCGCTGCTTCCACTGTGCTACGTTCTAGCTCCCGCTCCTGCGCTCGGCTCACACGCGACTCCGCTCGCCCGGCCTGCCTCCGCACCCGAGCCAGCGCGCTCCCGCGCCACGTTTCGCACGCCACCAATGCCCGCCGTGCGCCCGCGCTACTGGCCCTCGCCACCCGAGCCGCTCCGCTTCACTTCCACCCCACGCGCCGCAACCGCCTGCGCCGGCTCGCTCCCGTGCGTCTCCACGCCTGTGCACCTCCACGCCGCGTCACCAGTGCCTCCTGTGCTGCGCCGAGCCGTCGCCCAGCTCCCACCGCGGCCGCCCGGCCGAGCCAGCGCTGCTAGCCGCCCTGGCCGCCGCCCCGGGCCCGCCTGCCGCGCGCGCACCTGCGGCCGCCTGCCGCCAGCAGCTAGCGCTCAGGCCGCCGCTCACCCCTGGGCCCACGCCGGGCCACACCGCGCGCGCCGCGCCTCCGCTCCCCGCGCGTCCGCCTGCCCGCGCGCCTCACCCGCCCGGGCCGCGCCCCCGTCCCGACCTGGCTGCGCCCGAGCCGCCGCACCGGCTCGCGCCCCGCGCTGCGCGACGCCACCCGCGCGCGCCTGGGCCGGCCTCCATCCGAGCCGGCGCCGCCCCGCTAGCGCTGCTGGCCCGCTGCTGCTTCCTGTGTCTACGGATGGAAGAGAGAGAGAGGGAGGAAGGAAAATAGGACTTGGATAGAGCTGCTGTGCCGCCAGTGGGAAGAAAAAGGGGAGGAGACGCCAGGGGAGGAGATAAGGCAAAGGGGAAGTAAAACGGAGAAGGAAGGGAATTAGAACTTCCTAAGGACTTAAGCGTAAAATTAGAAAATTACAGGGACTTGTTTGTAAAGTAAATTTTTCCGTTGATTTAAAACTCGAATGAAGAAATGCCCAAAACGAAAGTTGGAGAGTTTTTCAAACTCTACAACATTGCTTTAGGGCTCAAGTTCAGAAACTCAAAACTTATACTTTTACACGTGAATTTTTGAACAAAAGTTGGATTTGTGTTGCTTTTGTCCTAAAGAATGAAACTTTATAAAATTCAGGACCTAAATGCAAGCATTTATGACACGTCATGATGACGGGATAGACTCGTCATTATGATTGGATAGACATGTCATGATGACTTGCACTTTTACACTTTAGTCCTGAGTAAATTTGAAAATTACTTTTGTAAATCAAACATTTCCATAAAAGGACTTGTATTTTTATAAAATTACATAAACATCCTTAATTTTTACCATTTTACTCAAAATTTTTACACAATTCAACACTTACATTTCTAATGCAACTTTTGGATATATATATATATTTACAAGACATTAAGTAAGATAAATATATTTCACCTATTTTGAAATTACCCTTATCCAGGTACATTTTGCAAAAACAACCCTAAGTTTTTCTGTAATTACAAAAATACCCTTTTTACTTGCACTTTTAAGTTTTCAAAAGTTTCACATAACACACACGAGTTTTATACAAATAAACACATACTTCACACTAACAAAATATTTGCCTAGCATTACAAATACACGAACTGTCACAGAAGGGGGGCGGCGTGGCTCGGAAGCCGGAGGCCGGGTGGTGCTCGGGAGCAGGGGAAGGGGAGAGGAGAAGGGACGGGAAGGGAGGAGGAGGGAAAAGGAAAAAGAAAGGGGAGGGAAATGGAAAAGAAAAGGGGAGGAAAAGAAAAGCGAAGGAAAATGGGGAAAAAGAAAGGGAAAAGAAGAAATGGTGGAAGGAAAAAGGGAAAAGAGAGAAAAGGCGAAAAAAGGGGGTGACGCGCACCGGCGATATTCGCGGCGGCGACCGCGGCTGGTCGGCCACGCGCGCGCGACATTCGCACGCTGCGCGAGGAGAAAAGGGGGAGGTTACAGCGGTCAGATTCAGGTGTCGGTTCGGGGTTCCGGGGAATTAGGGCTTCGACAAGAAGGTTTCTGAAAAAGATATTTTTGGCGTATGATTTCTTTGGTAAATTTTTCCGGGATGTCACAATGTATTACGGCTGCAAGCTCAAGGTCATGAGTAGGATAATTCTGCTCATGCATCCAAATTGCTCTAGAGGCATATGCAATCACTCGATTATCTTGCATAAGTACACATCCAAGTCCGGTGCCTGATGCATCACAGTAGACATCAAAAGGTTTGGATGTGTCTGGTTGAGCCAAAACTGGAGCAGTGTTAAGATGTGCTCTTAAAGTGTGGAAAGCTTCGTCACAATTCTCATTCCAGGAGAATTTAACCCCTTTCTTCAACAGTTCTGTCATGGGCTTGGCTATCGTGGAAAAATCTGGAATGAAACGACGGTAATAGCCAGCAAGACCGACAAAACTGCGGATCTGATGGACCGAAGTAGGGGGTTTCCAATCCATCACTTCTTGAACCTTACTCGGATCGACAGATATACCGTCCCTAGAGATGGTATGACCCAAAAATTTGACGGTATCTAGCCAGAATTCGCATTTAGAGAATTTGGCATACAGACGGTGATCTTGTAGATGTTGAAGAACAGCATGAAGATGTTTAGCATGATCTTCAAGAGTTTTGGAATAGATCAGAATATCGTCGATAAAAACCACGACAAATTTATCAAGTTCTGGCATGAAGACAGAGTTCATGAGATACATGAAATATGCCTGTGTATTGGTAAGACCAAAGGACATAACCAGATATTCATAGAGTCCATATCTGGTGGAGAAGGCAGTTTTCAGAATATCACTTGGTCTAATCTTTATTTGATGATACCCGGAGCGAAGATCAATCTTAGAAAATACCTTGGCTCCGGCTAACTGATCGAACAGAATATCAATGCGGGGAAGAGGATACTTATTCTTAATAGTAACCGCATTGAGGGGACAATAATCAACACATAACCTGAGACTGTTATCCTTTTTCTTAACAAACAAGGCAGGGCATCCCCAAGGTGAAGCACTTGGGCGAATATAACCCTTATCCAGGAGTTCTTGAAGCTGAAGTTTTAATTCGGCCAGTTCATTGGGTGGCATACGATAAGGTCTCTTAGAAATGGGGGCCGTGCCAGGTTGTAACTCTATGACAAACTCAACATCTCTATCCGGTGGCATTCCGGGTAACTCGTCTGGAAAAACATCTGGGTATTCACATACAACAGGAATATCCTCTAGCTTAATTCCGGCTGTAGCATACACACAAGAACTGATATATTCCTATGATGGAAGATGAAGGATGGTATGTCCATATTCTGGAGAATTTATTTCCACCTCTCGAGAAAAGATATCTAAAGATACTCGATGTCTGGTCATCCAATCCATGCCTAGGAGAATATCCATCCCTTCTAGATTTAATGCAATTAAGGCTGTCCTTATTAAAGTGCTACCCATCTGGATTGGTACATCTCTACAGATTTGATTTGATGCAATTCTACCTCCTGGGGTTGTTATCATATAGGTTCCATTTGTGGGGTACAAATCCAAACCTATTTTGGTCCCAAACCTTGTACTGATAAAACTATGGGTTGCACCAGAATCAAAAAGTATAATAGCAGGGTAATGGTGTAGAGTAAATATACCCGTCATCACTGGTGCACCTTCTGGAAGTTCCGATAGAGTGGTGAAATTCACCCTTCCTTGACGGACTTGCATAACCTGCCTCTTGCCTTTATTCTTGGAGTTGGAGTTGGAAGCCTGTCCAGGGAATGTCCTCTTGGGTTGGGGGCAGTCTTTAACAAAATGTGCCGGACTACCGCAGTTGAAATATCGATTGATGTTATTCCCTTGATTAAACTACGAAGGGTTCGGCCTTGGACCAACTGGTCGTTGCTGCTGCTGCGGTTGAGGTACTGATGGCCTGTTGAATCGGGGCTGCTAAGGAGGCCTAGCTACCCATCTGCCTGAGGGAGCATTTCTGGGCGGAGCTCGGGAAGCTGGGTTCTGAATCACCCGATACCTTGAAGGTTGTGCATTCGAGGGTCCAGTAGACACTTTCTGCCTCTTCAGATACAATCCTCTTGGGTAATGGCCATGTTGACCAATTCGTTGAAATTGTCGGCCCTGACCAGATTTAAGCGCTCTTTCAGCTTGGTGTTTAGTCCGCGACGGAATCTATCTCTTTTCTTGGGGTCCGTATCAGCATGATAGCCCGCATACTGGCACAAGTGATTGAAAGCTTGCGCGTATTGGAGTACCGTGCGATTCCCTTGAGTTAGTGCCAAAAATTCATTGAGCTTCCGCTCAATGAGTCCTTTTGGGATATGGTGCGCCCTAAAGGCGGCCTTAAATTCTTCCCAATTGACGACATGTCCATCCGGTTGCATGGCATGGTAATTATCCCACCAAAGGCGGGCATTACCACGGAGCTGTTGGGCTACGAATAGAGTTTTGTTTGCTTCAGAGCACGGAACCGGGAGCAATGCAAACTTGGACTCGATTGTACGATGCCATGCATCTGCATCCAAGGGTTCTTCAGTCTTATGAAAGAGTGGGGGTTGTGTACTGAAGAAATCCTGATAACCAGCTGAGGGATACTCTTCACGTCCACGTTGTGGAGAACGGAACTGATGTTGCTGGGCCTGCACCAGCATATTCAGGAGTTCGGTCTGACGGGCCATCACTTCCGCTAGATTCGGTGGTGGCGGAGGTGGTTGTTGTGAACCACTAGCTTGATCCGGTCTGAATCCCTCTGGGGTTCCGCGCGTAGCGCCAACCATCTGAAATATAGAAGTCATCCATAAGCATTTACCCATACTTGCTTCTAATTTCAGAAATCATATAGTACCAATATAGCTTTATTGAACAATGCAAGGTAATAAATCCAAGTCACAAGTGTTAACCATCCAAACAGCAACTCAGATTTACATAACCAACTGAAACTTGTCCCATATTACATCACATGGTTCCAAACCAAACCATACATAGGTTTGCCATATATTCTACAACAAGTGGCTCGCAAGTCATCTAACTACTCACTCCATTACCACACTATCTACATCTAGGATGCCGTCAACTCAAACAAGACTAGAAGTCATCAAGGTTGCCCACAGATGACTGACTACCGGAAGAGGAATGATGAGGACTGAGCATAGGATCTCCATGCTCAGAGTCTATCTCAGAAACTCCTTCGACCTCTTTAGGGTCTTCTTCTTCTTCTTCACTCTCAAACTCATCTACAACAGGCTGAACTGGTTGCTCATGAAGCATGTTGATATGATCAATGGCTTGGCCAAGGTTAAGGTTGAGCTCATGAACTTGCTCTTGAAGAAAGTCAATGACAGTATCGCGCTGGGTAATGAGAGTATCGCTCTCAACAATTTGTTCCTCTCGATGCTGAATGGTTTCTTCCCGCTGAGTAATAACCTCTTCCCTAGCAGTGATAGCGGCTTGAAGCTCCTCAATCTGTATATTCTGCCGGCCAACTTGATTACGATACCTTTGGGCTATGTTGGTCAAGCGATAAATACCATGCTGTTGAAGTGTCTGGTAACGATACTGTGCATTCATAAATTTGACTGAGGTGCGTAAAGTCTCTCCAGCTAGAGTTCCCAGCAAATGGTCACAGTATGTCAATCTGAAAGTCCATTCTGGGTCACGAGAATCCATGGCAGGAAATAAACCGATAGGATATCCTGCAACTTCCTCAGGATGCTGATCGCAAAAGATGTGAATAGCTTCTATAGCTGCTGCTTCAAAAGTATCGGCAAGGCGATGACCAATCACATTTACTTCAATCGGCTGCCACAGAGATAAGGTAGGATGTGGAGGAACAGTCATTTTCACCCTACAACGGGGAACACCTTCTTCTTCATACTCTACTCCATCATAAGGTGGAGGCTCGGTGTAACCAAACACCTGGAGAGATTCCCACAAAAGACGAGGAAAACCCTCCCAATGCAAGGCATTGGTATGAGCATGTCCTGCGGAATCCCAAAAGAACCTTGGAAGCTCAGCCATCTGAAACAAGGATTCAAATGGTGAGATTACAAGTTTTCAACCATACACCTTGAGAAGGTTGCAGATACAAATGTGGGTTAGATTGATAGATTGATTGGAAAACTGCTATCCTTACAGGGTAAAAGAAACGAGATGACCTACCCTGATAACAACAAAAATCTGAAGATCGAAAGATGGTTCTAGATCTTGAGAATGAAATGATAAGGTAGAAACTTTAACCTCGGAACTATCCAATTACCCCTTTCAAACTATACTGGTTACTAACATACCCTCTAGATGTCATTGAAACAACAAGCCATGCCATTCATACAATCAAATCAAGGAATATGTGTCACACCCGATTTATAAGAACATAAATCGAGCAATCATATATGCGCCAGGATCAAGTCACGCATATATACAACAGACTATCAAGATATCACAACACATGTCACGAATAAAAGCGTATAAATTATAAAATGAATATCTTTATTACAACTGAATCAAGAATCAGTTCAAGGAATGCGGAAGCGTAAAATGAATACATGAAGAGCTGGGCGCCACAGGGACGTCGACTGGGAGACAAACGCCTAGAAGTCGTCGAAGCCACTGACGTAATCCTCCACGTTGCCGGGCACTGAGCAGCAGTCGAAGATATCCGAAAATAGAACAGAAGAGTAGAGAGGCAAGTGTGAGTACAAACTCGTACTCAACAAGTATAACACAAACTATGAGGCTCTAGGCTAGCTGACTCAACTGCATTAGCTTTTAATCTTGGCAAATTTTATTAAAGCTAATTACTACAAGTGGATGAGTTACCATAACCCAAATTGCATAAGGAATTAATCAGTATTAATTAAGAACTACTGAGAACCACCCAACCAAAACCACCCGGGGAATCTCCCTCGTCAAAGGTTGATAACCCCACTAATCAGACGGAGGATCTGGGCCGCTCATGACTGTGAGCACAGCTGATATATCAGTTTTACACTCTCGAGAGGTTGCACAACTTTACCCACAAGTCGTGAGCTACGCTAGCTGTTCATCACACTTCCTTAGGTGAGATGGCTAGCAAGCGCACTACGAGACCGTTACAAAGGATCACGTTGGTAAGGTGTAACCGCTAAGGATTCTGGATCAGCGACGATGGGGCCCACCTCCGGGGGTACAAGACACACAGCACAGACCAAGCTGGAGGAGCAGGGACCATTGAAGCTTACCACCCCTCTTGCCCACGCAGGTAAGTTACTCCCGAACCAAAATGACCTAATTAGTAAGTCAAGACCGTCCCATTCCAGTCTTGTGGTTGCGCGGTTGTCCCAGGTTGTCGCTCTATGAACCGGTCCTTATGGAGAGTGGCCAACCAAGCACTAAGCACCGTGCTGGCCCCCTAAACCATGTTTCTACCAAAACATCTTTTAAGGAGACGTGAGCCGCTCAAGCACACAGCACAGAGGGCCACTCTCAGAATTAAGTTCCATAAGACCATTAATCAATTTAATTAAAAAGGACCAAGTGTGTTATAGCGCAGCAACCTAGCACAACTAACCAAAATGCAACCCAAAGGATATATATATAGGATATAAAGTGGCTAGGAAAGTCCTTATAGGCATACAGTATTAAGATGCAGTATGAAATTGTATTTAAAAGTGATAGGAGGTTCATGTTATACTTGCCTTCCTCGTACTCTCCCGGCTGCTGCTCGAACTGCTCGGAAGATGGCTGCTCCTGGTACTGATCCAAAGGCTCCGCGTCTACTCACGATTATCAAGCATAGTCCACACATACACACATGCACAAACAATAGCAACTATAAGAAAACAGTACAACATTACATAGAAACAGCACACCATACTAGTCTAAAGCTATCCTACGCATTACAATGATCGCGTGGATATAAAGAACACCTAAAACGGAGCTAAAACGCGAAAACTACGCTTAAAACAAGTTCTAGGGACCTATTTGCAAGAAAAACAGGAAAACCAGGGGCTTCTGGACAAAAACTGAGGACTTAAATGTAATTAAAGGATAGACACGGGGCTAGCGCGTGAAAACACTGGATATGGACTGCGGGTTCAAAAAATACAGGAAGCTCAGGGGTCTAAACGAGAAGAAAAGGACCTAACCGTAATTATTTTTGAACTACGGGTGGACTGCGGGTTGATTCCAAGGAAACTCAGGGGCTCTTTAACAAAATGGCCAGGCTGAAGCGGTACGCGCTAATCTGGACCACTGGATCTAACTTCTACGGCCCAGATCAGATCTATTTCGCGAAGGGGTATGTGCGCATCATGGCCGCTGGATCTAGATCCAACGGTTTACACGCGATTCAGTTCGGACGGTCCGATCTAACTGCCGTTTACGGACGGTCCGATCTGACTGCCGTTTACGGACGGTCCGATCTGTCCGAGGGGGTCCGGTCCACTGGATCCTGATCGGAGGGCTGGGATTAGACTCACACGGCGAAGGGGTATCTGCGGATCTGGACGCTTGGATCTCGATCGAAGGGTGCTGGTCCAAGAGGTAAGCGAGATCTAATCCTACACCTTCACTACAGATCGAGCGGCTGAGGGCTTTCCGGCCAGCTCTGGTGGCGGCGGCTACTGGGCACGGCGGAGGGCGGCCGGGGCTCGCCGGAGGACACGCTGTCGGGCGTTTCCGGCCACTATTCGGGGTACGGCTGGCACTGGGAGAAAGAGAGGACGACGGCGAACCCATCTAGGCGGTCAAGGAAGCGGTTTAGGGTTTGGGTTGGGGTTCCCCACGGCAGGGCGGCTCGGTTTCACGGTGACAAGCGGAACATGCTCACGCGGAGGGAGAGAAGAAGGGAGAGAAGCACGGCGCGACCCTTACTGCATCTGGAAACCGCGACGACTGCTGGCGGTGGAGAAGTGGCGATGCCGGAATGTAATTGCGACGGTGCGGCTCGGTCAACGACGGCGCAGCCCTCGGATTGAGCGGCGAAGCGGTAACGCGGGGCTTGGGGGAAAAACTGGGGAAGGCAGAGGCGGCCGAGGGGAAACGTGAAGAAGTGGTCGCGGCTAAGAAGGGGGCGGTCCTCGGCGTGCGGTCAATCGGGCAACGGAACTCCGCCCTTCCCGGAGTCGTTGCGGCTTGATTCAATCCAGGCGCTGCGGCTTCTAGAAGCAAGGGGAAGCTCGGGTGCTGGCCAGGGCGCGGGCTCGGGTACGGCGCAAGGGCTCGGGGCGCGCAGCAGAGCGGGGCCACGGGCAGCGACAGGGAGGCCGGCCGGCGGGGAAGGGAAACAGAGGAGGAGTCGAGCTGGGGGAATGACCGAGAAAGAAGGAATAACTGAGGAAAGAACGAGAATGACTGAGAAAAGAAGGAATGACTGAGAATATAAGGGATGACTGAGAACAGAAGGAATGACTGAGAGAAAGGAAGGAATGACTGAGAAAAGAGAGACTACGGGAGTGACTGAGAAAAGAAGGAATGACTGACTCACTTTCCTGTTTCCACTCAAATCTATTGGAATTCAGTTCGAATTTGAATTCAACTTGTATGCACTCAACCAAATAAAACTTATGCACCAGCATGAATGCACAAACATGTTGACCTTACAATAAATTTTATTTCCCGTGTTATAAATTTCTTTTAAATGCAGGATAAATTAGAAAAACCTTGAAAATTTTGTTTGAGCCAAAATAAATTCCTTAAAATTTGGGAAATTACATTAGGGTGTTACAAACCTACCCCCCTTACAGGAATCTCGTCCCGAGATTCGGATAGGCTAGCTAGCAAAGAGATCGGGATATGTCTTCCTCAGCTCATCTTCTCGCTCCCACGTAGCCTCATCCTCCGTGTGATGACTCCACTGAACTCGACACATCTTGATCTTCTTGTTTCTAGTCACTCTCTCAGAGGTCTCCAGAATCTTCACTGGATGCTCGGTATAGGTCAGATCCTCCTGCACATCTAACCCTTCTATCGGTGCTTGCTCTTCTGGCACTCTCAAGCACTTCTTCAGCTGAGACACGTGAAACACATCGTGCACTCCCGAGAGATTGAGAGGCAACTCCAAACGATATGCCACTTCACCTTTCCGTTCCAACACCTTGAACGGACCAATGTATCGAGGTGCCAGCTTCCCTCGTACATTAAACCTGCGGATCCCTCTCATCGGCGAGACCTTCAAATACACATGATCACCCACTACGAAGGTCAATTCCCGACGACGAACATCCGCGTAGCTCTTCTGACGAGTCTGAGCGACCCTCAGATTCTCTCGCACCTGCTGTACCAGTTGTTCGGCCTCCTCAACAACATCCGGAGCAAATACCTGCCTCTCGCCAATCTGATCCCAATACAGCGGAGTTCTGCACTTCCGACCATACAGGGCCTCGAAAGGAGACTTCTTTAGACTGGCCTGATAGCTGTTGTTATATGAAAACTCTGCATACGGCAGGCATTTATCCCAGCTGGTACCATACTGAATAGCACAAGCTCGAAGCATATCCTCCAACACTTGGTTGGTCCTTTCTGTCTGCCCATCTGTCTGAGGATGATAAGCAGTACTGAAGCGCAGCTTCGTATCCAACGAATCATGCAACTGCTCCCAGAACCGTGAAGTGAACTGAGATCCTCGATCAGATATAATCTTCTTAGGAACACCATGCAGACAGACAATCCTGGAGATGTACAACTCTGCGAGTCTAGCACCGGAGTAAGTAGTGTTCACCGGAATGAAGTGAGCAACCTTCGTCAACCGATCCACTACTACCCATATGGAGTTGTACCCTTTCTGAGTACGAGGCAAGCCAACAATGAAGTCCATAGTGATTTCCTCCCATTTCCACTCTGGAATCTTCAGCGGCTGCAATAACCCTGCTGGCCTCTGATGCTCTGCCTTGACACGCTGACAAGTGTCGCAGATAGCTACGTACTCCGCAACGGAACGCTTCATTCCATACCACCAGAATCGTTCCTTGAGGTCGTAATACATCTTCGTGCTGCCTGGATGGATAGAATATGCTGTATCATGAGCCTCACTCAGAATCAACTTCCTGAGACCTGCCACATCCGGCACACATATACGACCCTTGTACCATAAGGTACCCTGCTCATCCTCTCTGAAATGAGGAGCCCTGCCAATCTTGAGCAACTCACGAATCTCCTGCAGCTTCTGATCTTCCTTCTGATGCTGCCTGATCTCTGCCTCCAGAGTGGGTTCTGCCTCGAACGATGTACCCGAGGTATGATGCAAGAAACCCAAGCTCAACTGCTCAAACTCCTCGCATAACTCCTGAGGCATCAGAAAAGCTACAGCCATGTTAACATAGCTCTTCCTGCTCAGAGCATCTGCCACAACATTGGCCTTGCCCGGATGATAGTGAATCTCCAGGTCATAATCCTTGACCAATTCTAGCCATCTTCTCTGCCGCATATTCAGCTCACTCTGAGTGAAAATATACTTGAGGCTCTTGTGGTCGGTGTAAATATCACACCTCTGCCCAAACAAGTAATGCCTCCATATCTTCAGAGCATGCACAACTGCGGCTAACTCCAGATCATGAGTGGGATAATTCAGCTCGTGCCGGCGCAACTGCCGCGAAGCATAGGCTATCACTCTGCCCTCCTGCATCAGGACGCAACCAAGACCATCCCTCGAAGCATCACAATACACTGTGAACCTCTTGCTCTGGTCAGGCAGAGTAAGGACTGGCGCCGTAGTCAGCCTCTTCTTCAGCTCCTTGAAGGCACTCTGACGCTCATCAGTCCAAGAGAAATCCACACCCTTCTCTAGCAAGGAAGTCAAAGGCTTCGCAATCTTGGAGAAATTCTCAATGAACCTCCGATAATAACCCGCTAAGCCCAGAAAAGAGCGGACTTCCTTCACCGTCTGTGGTACAACCCAGTCAAGCACATCCTTCACCTTCCCGGGGTCCACAGCAATACCTCCCTTGGAGATAACATGACCAAGGAATGGAACCTCGTCAATCCAGAACTCGCACTTGCTGAGCTTGGCATACAGCTTGTGCTCTCTGAGCCTCTGCAACATGAGCCTCAGATGCTTCTCATGCTCCGCTTCTGACTTGGAATATATCAGGATATCATCAATAAATATCACCACAAAGGTGTCCAGATAATCCATGAAAACCTTGTTCATCAGATGCATGAAGAAAGCCGGAGCATTGGTCAAGCCAAAGGACATGACCGTATACTCGTATAGCCCATACTTGCAAGTGAATGCCGTCTTCGGGATATCCTCAGGACGAATCCTCAGCTGATGATAACCCGAACGCAGATCAATCTTCGAGAATACACAAGCACCCTGAAGCTGATCGAAAAGATCCTCAATACGGGGCAATGGATGCTTGTTCTTGATAGTGACTGCATTCAGATCCCGATAATCGACGCACATCCTCTTCGCACCATCCTTCTTCTCTACCAGCAATACAGGAAAAGCCCAAGGAGAGAAACTGCGACGGATATAGCCCTTGGCCAGCAACTCGTCGACAGTCTTCTTAACCTCCTCATGCTCGACAGGAGCCATACGATAGGGCCGCTTAGCAATAGGAGCTGTGCCAGGCAAGAGATCAATAGAAAACTCAATGTCGCGATCAGGCGGCATACCTGGCAAATCATCCGGAAAGACATCCAGGAATTCAGACACCACGCGAATACCATCCGTGGGTCTAGCCTCCATCTGATGAAGAAATCCAGAAGGCTCTGTAGCACCAACAATAACCTCCTGACCATCCGGTGCTGACAGAAGAACAGTCCCCTGAGCACAATCTATCCGGACTCCCCACTTGGCAAGAGTCTCCATCCCGAGGATCACATCAATGCCCTTGGTGTCTAGCACCATCAGATTTGCGCTGAAATCTACCCCCCTTATGGCCACACTGACTCTGGGACAGAAGACATGAGACCTCAACTGTCCTCCCGGTGAAGATACTAACATGCACCTCTTTAACATGCTAGTAGGAATGCCATGATGCTCAACAAAAGACTGGGTGATGAAAGAATGTGTAGCACCAGTATCAAAAAGCACTGTAGCAGGATGGGTGTTGACCATGAACGTACCAATAACCACGTTAGGAGCCTCGACCGCTGACTCGGCCGTCACGTGGTTCACCCTGCCCTGAGCTGGGGCCTTGGGCTGAGCTGCACGTCCCTGCTGTCCTACCTGCGCCTTCCGAGGGCAGACGTTGGCGTAGTGCCCCGGCTCGCCGCAATGGAAGCACACTCGAGGAAATGCAGCGGCCTGCTGCCCGGCAGGAGGAGTGGGCGCTCCCTGTCTCTGAGCTGGTGGAGCCAGAGGCGCTGGAAGCCTCTGACCCTATCCCGCCTGCTGCTGCTGCTGAGGACGAGGCGGAAGCTGCTGCCGCTGCTGGTACTGCTGGGGCGGCCTCTGCTGCTGCTGTGGTGGATGCTGATAGCGGGTACGAGTGTTGCTGCCCGAAGAGGATGGAGCCATCTTCCTCTTCTTATCCTCAATCTCCCGGCGCTTGCGCTCGGTGTTGAGAGCCGCATCAACCAGCTGGTTGAAGTTGTCAAAGCGGTGGTTCAGCAGCGCATACTGGATGTGATCATCCAGTCCCTCCTTGAAGTACTCCTGCTTATCGCTGTCGCAAGCGACGTCAGCAGGGGCGTAGCGGGCAAGCTGAAGGAAACGGTCACGGTACTCCGTCACCATCATCGATCCCTGAAATAACGGACACAGATAACAAGGATAGAAATCGCTCAATTGGTCAGGTGTTACGAAAGAAATCAAGGATAGATCGAGCTCAAAAGAAATGGTAGGGAATTTCCGTTAAATTTTACCTGCTTAAGGGCACGGAACTCCTTCTGCTTCATCTTCATAATGCCCTCAGGAATGTGATGGTTCCTGAAACGCTCGTGGAACTGGTCCCACGTGAGAGCATCACGATCCCGAGCTGGGTAGGACTCCCACCAGTCAAGAGCGGAGCCTCGCAGCTGCCCTGCTGCGTAAAGGACTCGCTCCCGATCGTCGCACTGCGCAACAACCAACTGGCGCTCCACCGAGCGAAGCCAGTCGTCCGCCTGGAGTGGGTCCGTGGCGTGAGAGAAGGTCGGAGGGTGACTTCTCAGGAAATCCGCACGCCGATCACGAGGCTGAGGTGGCGGAGGAGGCGGCGGCTGGGCGTGGATATGCTGAAGAGCCTGAACGGTATTGTTCAGGGTCGCCATCATCTGCATCTGGAGCTGGAAGAACTGCTCCGGGGTCAGTGGTGGAGGCATCGGCAGCGGCTGACCAGTACCCTGGTTGTTCTGCTCCTGCTGGTCAGAACCGGAACCGGTGCGCCTGGTGTTCACCATCTGATTGCAACAACGAAGTTTATGAGAATAAGATATGGTGCCGCTGAGGAGATGAAACTTCGATAGGATATAACAGAGAGAAAGGAATATAGGTTTTACCCCCAACGATCTAAATCAAATTTTTATTATTTAGTTCAAGTGGGGTTAGGATCAATTTGCATGAGCAAGTTTAACTACTAGACTACGCAATCAACCAAAAATCCAAATCAAACATTTGCACAATAACAAACATTCAATATTCACAACTTAGTCGAGTTTATCACACCACTCAACTAACACCCTCGTTCTAGCGTATTTTCACCGGGACAACCTAAACTTATAAATTACAGGGTTAGGCGACTCAGGCCAACGTCTACGGAAGACTCAAGCTATTTCTCAAAAAGATAGGTGAGATAGAAAATCAAGGGCTTAAGACTCAAGGAATAGAAGCAAAAATGAATGTTTGGGTTTTGCGGAAGTAGAGCAAGCGAAAAGAAGTCCTAAACTCGACCAGTTCTATCTAGGCTTCGTCCTACAGTCGACACGGCTCTGATACTAATCTGTCACACCCGATTTATAAGAACATAAATCGAGCAATCATATATGCGCCAGGATCAAGTCACGCATATATACAACAGACTATCAAGATATCACAACACATGTCACGAATAAAAGCGTATAAATTATAAAATGAATATCTTTATTACAACTGAATCAAGAATCAGTTCAAGGAATGCGGAAGCGTAAAATGAATACATGAAGAGCTGGGCGCCACAGGGACGTCGACTGGGAGACAAACGCCTAGAAGTCGTCGAAGCCACTGACGTAATCCTCCACGTTGCCGGGCACTGAGCAGCAGTCGAAGATATCCGAAAATAGAACAGAAGAGTAGAGAGGCAAGTGTGAGTACAAACTCGTACTCAACAAGTATAACACAAACTATGAGGCTCTAGGCTAGCTGACTCAACTGCATTAGCTTTTAATCTTGGCAAATTTTATTAAAACTAATTACTACAAGTGGATGAGTTACCATAACCCAAATTGCATAAGGAATTAATCAGTATTAATTAAGAACTACTGAGAACCACCCAACCAAAACCACCCGGGGAATCTCCCTCGTCAAAGGTTGATAACCCCACTAATCAGACGGAGGATCTGGGCCACTCATGACTGTGAGCACAGCTGATATATCAGTTTTACACTCTCGAGAGGTTGCACAACTTTACCCACAAGTCGTGAGCTACGCTAGCTGTTCATCACACTTCCTTAGGTGAGATGGCTAGCAAGCGCAACCACAAGACTGGAATGGGACGGTCTTGACTTACTAATTAGGTCATCTTGGTTCGGGAGTAACTTACCTGCGTGGGCAAGAGGGGTGGTAAGCTTCAATGGTCCCTGCTCCTCCGGCTTGGTCTGTGCTGTGTGTCTTGTACCCCCGGAGGTGGGCCCCATTGTCGCTGATTCAGAATCCTTAGCGGTTACACCTTACCAACGTGATCCTTTGTAACGGTCTCGTAGTGCGCTTGCTAGCCATCTCACCTAAGGAAGTGTGATGAACAGCTAGCGTAGCTCACGACTTGTGGGTAAAGTTGTGCAACCTCTCGAGAGTGTAAAACTGATATATCAGCTGTGCTCACAGTCATGAGCGGCCTAGATCCTCCGTCTGATTAGTGGGGTTATCAACCTTTGACGAGGGAATCTCCCCGGGTGGTTTTGGTTGGGTGGTTCTCAGTAGTTCTTAATTAATACTGATTAATTCCTTATGCAATTTGGGTTATGGTAACTCATCCACTTGTAGTAATTAGCTTTAATAAAATTTGCCAAGATTAAAAGCTAATGCAGTTGAGTCAGCTAGCCTAGAGCCTCATAGTTTGTGTTATACTTGTTGAGTACGAGTTTGTACTCACACTTGCCTCTCTACTCTTCTGTTCTATTTTCGGATATCTTCGACTGCTGCTCAGTGCCCAGCAACGTGGAGGATTATGTCAGTGGCTTCGACGACTTCTAGGCGTTTGTCTCCCAGTCGACGTCCCTGTGGCGCCCAGCTCTTCATGTATTCATTTTACGCTTCCGCATTCCTTGAACTGATTCTTGATTCAGTTGTAATAAAGATATTCATTTTATAATTTATACGCTTTTATTCGTGACATGTGTTGTGATATCTTGATAGTCTGTTGTATATATGCGTGACTTGATCCTGGCGCATATATGATTGCTCGATTTATGTTCTTATAAATCGGGTGTGACAATATGCATGCACGTGCTATGCGTCCTCACAACTCAAAATAATTGCCAAATATGTTTGGACTTACGTAATTAGTTTCGGTGGCACAATATATCCATCTCTCCCTGTAATAACTAATCGAATATGCTTATTCGTCTTAACCTATTTAACCGGGGTTAGCGTACCTGCAGAAAACCACAATATATATGAACCTTTCATGCCAGCACTCATGAAAGCGTCCTCAAACATTACTGTTTACTATAGAAACAGCATCTGTACAATTACCACCGTACAGACGATGTTAACATACGTTATCGAAACAACATATTCACAAGATACCGCAAAATGTGGGGGCATTGCTATTCATACCCTGCTACTGACCATATACTCCCAATATCATCAACCTAAGTTGATATATTGGCAGCATCTCAAGTAGGCCACTGCTTGAGAAACAGCGTTCGGTTTGCATCACCGACGGGAAGGCTAACTCCCCAGTTAGCTGAGGATCCTTACCTTCTTACCTTACCATCGAAGATGTCGTTATAGAATATAAAGTTGGATTGTGCATGAATTTAAGTTTTGACAGAAAAGTAATGCTGGTAGTTAGGGTTATATATACATATTATAGCCACCTCTATTTCCCTCATAAACATTACCTAGGCTTTACGTACTAAGCACAATCCTTAACGAATCCAACACAACTTTGCCAAACATTTTGTTGGTCAAATTTTTATACTAAAAGCATTTTTAAAGTAAAATGTATCTCCAGGGTAACCTTATAGCTCTGATACCAGCTGTGGCAGAACCAACCTGAATTATACCGGCTCAAGCATGCGAGTCCACTCCAAAGGGCTCCAACGTACTTCAAATGGTATAATCCCTTGGTCTGTCGTGTAGCGTCCCGATAAACCACCGATACAGGATCAAATAAGGTTACCTCACACGAAGGTGAGTCCAGAGATACAGTCACCATCATTTTTACATCACAGGGAAATTATTTTACAAAAGTTTCTACAAGTAGTACAAAGTTCCACACTTAGCAAAGTTATTACAAGGTTTGCAGAAACAGCAAAGGTTCAAACTAGGAGTCATTATTACAAACCAGTTTTGAAGTTCAAGTTCTAGCAGCGGAATTTAAAGTACGATAAGTATACACGTCGCCAGTGAGGACGCATGCTAAGCCATGGCATAACATCACTCGTTATGATCAGGGTTGGCCGGGGACGGGTCCCACTCCACGGACCAACCATCAGGCAAAGCATAAGGCCAAGGCATGGGGTAAGTAGGGTCTTCAGAGATATTACCTGAAATAAACACATATAGCAAGACTGAGTACTCTAATACTCAGCAAGGCTTACCCGGAGATTTGGGTATACTTATCCCATAACTAGACTATGAAGGCTTTAATGAGGAGGTAAGTTTTGTTTCAGCCGAAAAGCAACAAAGAGTAGGTCCTTACTTTCATATTTTAGCTTTCAGATTCTAGTTTATTTAACCATTCTAAGTAAGCACCTGTAACTACTCAAGCAAGGTAGAGTCTTTTAAACATACACCAGTATTTCTCATTAACAACATTACTCTTGTTACTCTATGTGGCAAAAGAGTTAAGCAGTCTCAATCTTCGTGAGAAACGGATGATTCTGAATCGAATTTCACACGCTCGGAACACCAACAGGTCGTTCCGAAGCAACCGTTTGCCTTTCATTTCGGGTCATGGAACAAAGCCGCTGTGGCAGAACCAACCTGAATTATACCGGCTCAAGTACGCGAGGGCTTTATGTACTAAGCATAATCCTTAACGAATCCAACGCGGCTTTGCCAAATATTTTGTTGGTCAAACTTTTATACTGAAAGCATTTTTAAGGTAAAATGTATCCGGCGACCCCTTTGCCGGAATATCATTGTTATCTTCCTGTTCTCTGTTTTCCCCGACCAGGGACTTAATTGCTTTGATTTAGAAAGTTTTAGGGTGTTCTTTGTAAAATTTCCAAAGCCTCCTTTATTTCGACTCAGTGAACTTCTACATTTCATAGATTTTCGTAAGAAGTTCATAAAAATACAAAATCAGTTTTGTTTGAATCCTTAGGTCAAAATCTATAAGTTTTATGTTGTGATCTTGAGATGAAAGTCTTTGATTTGTGGTCTAGGGTAAATATTAGGGAATGAGTGCTCTATTCGTACTTTATATTGTGTGCATGTGTTATAGCTGAAAAGTAATTATAGAATGTATGTTTCAAGTGGGGATGTGTGACAGTTAGTTAATCCTATCACCTTAGTGCTCATATCCCTGCCATCAAGACTCTGTCCTTGTTTTGATTGCCGTTTCCTTAAGGTCCTTTTCGTATAAGGATCTTTGCAATATCCCTCCAGCCATCCTCCACCATTGCAATTCCCGGCAAGCTTCTTCGTCACCCACGGAACCTTGTCACCGTCGAGATGGCACAGTGATCCGTGGTGACGATAGTCGACTTTGCCACGGTGATGATGTTCTGGCGAAGGGATCCGAAGAGGCTCGATAAGAGGGTTCACGAGCTTCCTCGAGGTGTCGTGGTCTTGCTCGGCGATCGACGAGAAATAGGAGTTGCTGGATGTCGCGGACCTCTAGGACGAGACGATAGAGCCGCATTGGTTCGCTATGCCATCTCCTCCGCGAACCTCAGGGTTTTCCTGCTCACGGCTAAGCCTCCACTGCTCACGCGCGTGTGCTGCAGAAACACATCCGGCATACCTGCGTAGCCTCCTGCAGGACCGCCGCACTTGGTCGCATCTCCGGTGCGCCGCTTCTGCTCCGCTCCCACTCCAACGGCCCCCAGCCTGCATGCGCATGGTCGGTTGCCTTGCATACGCACGCGCCTGCGGAAACGAACTGAGTTGGCTGTCAGTCCTACGTCGCGCGTCGAACCCGCGTCGCGCTGCTCCTGCTTCGACCTCTGCATGGGTGGAGGGAGCTCGTCGTGTCTAGCTGCTCTGTGGCTCCTCCGAGCTCATCACGCCCAGCCGTCGCCTTCGTTCCGCAGCTTTTCCTTCTGATTCGCCACGCTACCCTCACACCTCCGCCTTCGCGAGGTTCGTGGTCTGCCTGTATTAGGGCCGTGCCTTCCGCTGCCTTCTCTTCAACGGCCTCCAACGTCCATCACGCGCGACCTCGTTGCTCCCGTACGGATCCTCCCGCAGCCGCCGTACTGCAGCTCCTCCCGCACCGCGCGTGACCTCCCTGCACACCGTCGTCCTGCACACCGTCGCAACATCCGCTCGATGGTGTCCTGCACCCTTGACGCCTCGCCCAGCAGCAGGACCCTCACGTTCTTCAGCACCGCGCGCATCAGCATTTCGTCGAACACCTTAACTGCATCCCTGATACGGCCACTCCTGCACCACCAGAGATCACCGTGGCGTAGTCAGGGTCGACGCCACCGCGTTCCCACATCTCGCGCAGAAGCCCTGCTACGCGCCGTCGGTCCTTGCGCAGGAGCTCGGCGTCGCTCACTCCGGCCTTGCCACATCGCTCCCGCACATGCCCGAACCGCGTGCGTTCTTGGCCGTGTCACATCTTGCTTACACTGCCCACGTGCCGCAGCCGCAGCTCCACTCACACGCGCGCGCTAGTACCGCGAGCCTCAAGCCTGCTCCAACGCTGCCACGTCAGTCCTTTTCTGCTCGTGCGCCGCCACGCCGCGAGCTTCGCTTCAGCGCTGCCTGGCCCGCGTACCGCTCACGCGTCTGCGCTACGCCTCCCGCGCGAGCCGCGTCCACACCCGCGCCTACGGCCGCCCACTGCTTGCTTCCGTGCGCTCTCCAGCGCCTGCCCAAGCCGAGCCGCCGCACACAGCACATGCTCACGCGCTCCAGCTTCCGTTCGCGCGCGCCTAGGCCGCGCTGTCCACCCGCGCCGCCAAGCCGCAGCCGCACTCCACACCTGCGGCCGCCTGCATCTGCGCCTGCGCTCCGCACTTGCGCGCCCACGAGCCAGTGCCCAGACCGAGCCGCTCCGTCGCTCGGGCCGCCCGCTCGCGCCCGCCTGGAGCCTGCCTGCGCCCCCACGCACGCGCCAGAGCGCGCCGCTCAGCGCCAGCCGCCTGCGCCGCGTCCTGCCCGCGCGCGCCCGAGCCGCTCATGGCTCCTGCGCTCGCATGCCCGAGCTGCGCACGCTGCTCTCCAGCGCTTGCTGCAGCTGCCACCCCGCTCGGGCCTGCGCTGCACGCCCGCTCTGCGCGCCACGCTGGGCCGCGCCCGCCGCTCGCCTGTGCCACGCGCGCGCCTGTGCTGCCTCCTATGCGCTGCCAGCACTGCCAGAGCCGGGTGGAGGAGGAGAGAGAGAGGGGGAGGGGATAAGAATGGAGCAGAGAGAGGTGCCGTCGGTGAGGGATAGAGATGCCAGAAGAGGATAAGGGAGAGAGAGAGCGCAGAGAAGGAGGAATGAAATTCCCCAAGGACTTATGCGCAATTTCAGAAAATTGCAGGGACCTTTCTGTAAAGCAAAATTTCCATCAATCTAAAACCCGAATGAAGAAATGCCCAAAACGAAAGTTGGAGAGTTTTTCAAACTCTACAACATTGCTTTAGGGCCCAAGTTCAAAAACTCAAAACTTGCATTTTTACACGTGAATTTTTGAACAAAAGTTGGATTTGAATTACTTTTGTCCTAAAGAGTGTAACTTTATAAAATTCAGGACCTAAATGCAAGCATTTATGACACGTCATAATGACGGGATCGACTCGTCATAATGATTGGATAGACATGTCATGATGACTTGCACTTTTTACACTTTAGCCCTAAGTAATTTTGAAAGTTACTTTTGTAAATCAATTACTTGCATAAAAGGACTTGTACTTTTATAAAATTACATAAATACCCTTATTTTCACCCCTTTACTCAAAATTTTTACATATTTCAACACACACATTTTAAATGAAACTTTTGGATAAATATATATTTTTACAGGGAATAAAATAAGAAAAACATGTTTACAAAACCACCTTTCACTTATTTTGAAATTACCCTTATCCAATTACATTTTGCAAAAACAACCCTAGGTTTTTCTGTAATTATAAAAATACCCTTTTTACTTGCACTTTAAATTTTCAAAAACTTCACATAAACATACACAAGCTTTACACTAACAAACACATACTTCACGCTAACAAAATATATGTCTAGCATTACAAGTTCATGAACTGTCACAGCCACCACAAGCGACTGCTGGACCGTACGCACATCCAATGTGCAGGACATACGTCTGTAGCGTGACTACATGACCGTATTCCCGTCTGCTTTACAGAACGTACTCCCACAGTCGATGCGTGTAAACATAAAATAAAAGTCGAGTGGTGGGGGACGAGTCCACTTGCCGGGCCGATTGGTTACTAGGCTTACCGCTTACCATATTTCGCGGCATGTGGCTAGTACTTTCAAACGCTTAACTGCCACTACCACACACTCCGACCTTAACCAAATTCATCAACACAGACAGGGTATTCTTTCTGTCCAAGATGCTACTTATAACCCCGTCCGTCATCCTTATAGTGATTGCAGAAGTGTATCAATCAATTCCTATATCGCGCGAGTGACAGGAAATCACTCGACTTCTACCGGTCCTATTAGCATAGCACTAGTCGGACTCAGTTTCTAACATTCAGTACATTGGTTCCTAGGGAGATGCATCTACGGTTTCCAGACAACTCCTAAGAACTTAATGCACAAGTATATAAATATATATAGAGGTAAATTGCAGTGTAAATAAGATACTAGGTTTATGTCCGGGACTTGCCTTCACTGGCGGGGCTGGGGTCAGAAATGTTAATAATTTCTTCCGAACTTGGGTTCGGGGCTTCGATTGATTCTCCGACGATGTTCCCAGCGTCCTCAGAGACTTCTCTTTCGAATTCCAGAAAGATCTGATAATCACCGTCGGCAAGAAACGTCGAGTCTACATGTGATGAAAAAGATGCAATTAAGAAAATGCGTAGATTGTCATTCTACATCACGACAAAATTATAAGCCAAGAACATAACATCATATAATAGCAAACAACACAATTGCCCCTTACTGGGCAGTCATTTATCGAGTATTCAATAAATTACTGAGTTACATTAAGTAACAGGGTCATCTACCCCAAACATTTAGCTAACTACAAGAAGTAACATGGTTGACTACTAAACAAATTACACTTAACATTTTTATTTAATTAACTAGCTAATCACCTTGAAAAAACCTAAGTTATTATTTAATATAGATCTACTAATCAAGTTTTATTTATTTTAGCTATTTTACACCTAATCATAGGTTGAAATTTTGTAGTTATGCTACACTACTTAGGAACAACATCTTAGAATATTTTCATAATTTTCCAGGAATAAAAGCTAGTATAAAGAATTATCTTTAGAAACAAACAAAAAATTCATAACTTGGGGTATGACCTTTTATTAATCCTAATATTTTTACCATGGATTACACATCCAAAAAGGAGGTTATGGTAAAAATTTCAAATACAAACATCAACAGAAACAACCTTAATTAAAAATTTAAGCATTTCATCAACATATAACAAAAAGTACTTGAAATCTAAGAAAATGAATAGTAAAGTACTCAAACTTTTTAGACAGAGCTATACATAGCACATACAATCTAAGTTCCAAATTTTAGCTATAACACATGCCTACAACATGAGATACAAATAAAATACTTATTTTCTAGTATTTAATCTACAACAGAAATTATACATATATAGCTCAAGTTCATTACACAAAAGTAGTCGAAGTTAGCTCAAGGATGCCAACAAAACTAGTTTGGCAGTTTTCTGAATTTTCTACAATTTTCTATGAATTTTTGAAGTTCACAGCTTTTGAATTGGGGGGGCTCTGGAATTTTACAGGGACACCCTTAACATTTTTGAAATCTTTGCACTTAGACCCTTGGCTCATCGGGGAAGAAGGGCAGAGGGGGTGCCAGCCAAATTCCGGCGAGGAGACGACGAGGGGTCGGAGGAGAAGTGGTCAGCGAGCACCAGGAGGTCAAGGCGCACCTGTCAGAGGTCTTGGAAAAAGAAAGGGATGGCCGGAAGGGGCGTCTCCACGGCGGCCGAGACGGCGGCGGAAGGGTGCTCGTCGGCGATGGGATTCCTGGTGAGGAGGAGGACCAAGCTTGGGCTGGAGAGCTGCAGCAGGGCAAGGGGAAGCTAATGGGGTAGTCGAATTGGACAGAGGAGGGGTGGAGGTAGGGGTTCGACGGCGGACAGGAGCTTACCGGCGGAAGGAGAACGGCGGCGAGGTAGCTCCGGTGGAGGTCCGGCCACGGGGAATGGTTCGGGAGCTTCAATGGAGCAAGGAGAAACTTCCTAAGGTGTTGTGGTGGTGCGGGGAGGATTGGAGGGGGTTGCCCACGGCGAACAGAAGGGCGTCGGAGATGGAGGAGATGGCGGCGATGGTGCTCGGGGTTCCGGGCAATCAAAGAGCAGAAACGGGAATGGAATGGGAAGAGAGGGAAGTAGTGCTGCTCTTGAACCAGAAGAGATGAGGCGAGAGGGCGTGCACGGGCAATGCCATGGCAACGACGAGGTGGCGGCGGTAGAGCTGCGGGTCGGCGTGGCGCGCGCGCGAGAGGGCCAGGGACGAGGAGCTAGAGCGGCGCTCGGGTTGGGGTCGACGCGTGGGGTGGCTAGGAGCTGGAGGTGGCGCCGGGGAGCGACCGAGGCGCAGCACATGGCCAGGGAAACGGTGCTGACACCGGCGGTAGGGGTGCAGCGGCGGAGTAGAGGAGTTACCACAGGAGGAAGAAGAGAGGAGGAGGTCCGAGGGACTTGGCTGGAAATTGCAAAAACCTCAGGGACTTCACTGTAAATAGAAAATTTCCCACTGATCCAAAGCCCTAATGAGAAAATAGTTAAAACAGAAGTTGTAGAACTTTTCAAGACCTATAACTTTGCTTTAGGGCTCAAGTTCAGAAACCTAAAGCATACTGAATTATTTTACCATTTTGCACTCAAAATAAACTTTACGTAAAACTTGTCCTAGTAAAGTAATTTTTATGAACTCTTGGGCTTATCTGCAAGCATTTAAGGCTGGTCATGATGACACTCACCTTTTTCACTTTGACCCTTAGTAATTTTTGGAAAGTTTCTTTATACTCCAACTAAGTTACATAAAAGGACTTGTATTTTCATAAATTTACACAATTACCCTTATGTTCACAACTTTGCTAGATTTCCACACAAATTAATTCACACCAAACATTATTTCTATTGGTTTGATCTATTTGACACCTAGGGTGTCACAGCAAACCCTGGGGCATGGCGCCCGTAGATGTTGATGAGAACATCGCCACCAACGATACATCCACACCTACACTAGTATCTACTTCGACAACACCACTTGATCCTATTACTCGCGCTCGTGCTCGTCGGCTTACCCATCAAGTAAGTTCACTCTTAAGCTCAGGTTCATCATATTTAGATAATGGAGACACGTGCACTCTTGTTTTACTCAGGAACAATGGATTGGATCAAAAGGGAAGAGGCATCGTGCAGGCTGGTTTCGGACTGCAAGACAGATACGATTTGTGACGGCCGCCACGACTTCATCCGGACTCTGTTTTGGTTGTTCAAGTACTTCCTAGAAAGCTTATCAAATCTACTTTCCAAAGGAGCTGGAATCACCTCCATATTTATTCGGAGTCAACCGCAATCGTCGATTTACTATAGAGTCCTTTTCAGCCATGGTGTTGCGTCACCCTATTTTGGTCCAATGGGCCGTGTATCAAGTTGTGTCCAATTCGGACGCGTCCTAGGGTTGGAACACGACCCAGCACCCTTGTGGTCATTCTTCCACTTCTTTATAATCTTTAGCCACCGCCCAGAACACTCGGATTTTGTTAGATGCAAGTTTAGCTTTTGCTACTTCCTTGTAGGCGCCCGTGTTCATCCAGCCACTCGTCTACTTGTTTTCAGAACCCCATCGTATTTGAGATTCAGTTTGAGACCTTCAATTACATCTCGTATTTTTAGTATTTGTTCTACTTGTTCTTGCTAGTTCTTTGATTTCTTGCAGGACGAGTGAAGCGTCCCCTCATCAGAGGTGACTAAAAGTGATACAAATATCAGTCCTAGGAGGCTAATAACACATTTATTACATCAGATGGTTCATTACCGTACAAACTGTCGAGGTAGCAGGCACTGAAGCGCCACTATCAAGAGGGATAACATAAGGACTACAAGCCAAACTAAAGTGCCAACGAAATTTAAGATAACATCAGAGTCTTGCGCCTTGGTAAGCTTCCTGTGGAGACCCTGAACCACAGGCAAGGTTGGGTGCGGGACGGCAACCTACTCGACGTCTTCAGAAACAAAGTTCGGATCCTCCTCTGTAAAACTAGGCAAGAGTGAGTACATACGTACTCAACAAGTCCAACCACACCCACGGAGGGGAATAATAAAGATCATGCACAGGATATATCAAGGATAAGGCTAGGGTTCGTTTGCGATAAAGCGAGGTTTTACACATGCAAGGGTTCATTTAATAAAAGAGTTCTCTCAAAACATTTCTGTAGTGATCGGATAATAAGTGGGTTTGATCCTATATAAAGGGTCCAAGTTTTAATGCTACAGACTCCACATCCATAGTAGCTCATGGCACAACCACCGGACACTTCCAAAACAACTCACGCCACAAAAATAAGCATCCCAAAATGTCTATTGAAGTGACCATGCCGTAACTCGTCCAATACCATGGACACAGCTATTCGAATAGATTTTACACTCTGCAGAGGTTGTACACTTTACCCACAAGTAGGGTACCGCACTACGAACACCTTAGTGTCGCTGCGGATCCTAACAAAGCCATTACCCACCTTAGCTGAATCTAACTAGCCAACACGGAAGCAACCATGGGGTTAATGACCTGTCAACAAAGTCATAACCGGGACATAACTCACACAGATCGTATTCCTTCTCCATGATCTCCCATTGCTCACCAGCTCTCCTTTTGGCTAGCAGAACAACTAGTGGGGTTTATGCTAAGCTATTGCCCACACAACGGTCGAGTGGTTGTACGATAAGTGGGTTAGGCAAGATGAAATCCTCAGTTCATCCTTACATTGACAAGACGGACATCTCCCAACCATGCTCAACCATAAAGATACAAGCTCACCAGTGGCATTTCACACAGGAAACACCGTCCATCTCGTCAAGTTATATCTTTCTTTTATTTTTCCAAAATCCCGTTTTATCTTTTAAAAACTCACACCTTTATTTTCGATAAAGCGTGTTGTGGTCATGGTTAAAATATAATAAAGGGAATAAAAGGTCCTAAGCATCTCTAGCTATAATTAACGTCCAACAGAGCAAATCCTATGTAGACATTAACCTAGGTCATCATGGAATAGTCATAGCAATCAAGGGGTGACTATCCAACCATGTCTTGCAATAAAACAATGCACTTTATAAAACAGGCCAATAGGCTATGCTTATAAAACTGGGATAAATATGCATCAAAGGATGGGATTAGACTTGCCATCCTCAAAGCCTTCCGAAAGCTCCTCCTCGAGGTACGGGTCTTCAGGCTCTGGCTCACGGTCCTGCTCCTCCTCGGTCACACCGTCGGCTACGACACAAAAATAATCACACAATAAAAACAAAGTTCGCCGACGAGCAAAAAAAAAGAGAGGAAAATACAGAGCTTCGATAAAAAAAAAGAGAAGACTATTATATTTGTCGGACGTGGATCCTAAGACTTGGAGATGCGTGGTGGAGTTTGGAATCGATTCGGAACAAAATGTCGCATGAACTGATGAGTTAAAGGTCATTTAGGGAGTAGTTTAAAAGGATGAGGACCTATTTGTAATGAAATAAAGAGATAGAAGGAGCTCTGGTTAAATATTTGGGAGAGGGAGGTGGAGGGTTGCGGACTGCATAAGGAGGAAAAGTGGAGGGGGTTATGCACAAGTTTGCCTTTCTTCTTCCTCGAGATAGAACAGGAGGGGGAGGGGAATGGTAGAATGGGGGGGCGGCCAGGCCATGGGTGCCGGTCCCCTGGTGCATGGCAACGCCCGGGGAGGAGGGGAAAATGGAGAGGAGGCCGAGAGGGTCCGATTCCGGCCATCACCTCGTGCGGAGACGGTCTACAGAGGGCTGTCCACGGGGATGGGTGGTGGCTGGCAATGGTGAGCGGCGGCGGCAAGCTGCAGTACGAGGTAGAGGAGGGGAGGTGCTAGGGCGGTGTGGGCGGAGTGAGGGGCGGCTTGGGGTCTGATTTATAGGCCGAGAGGAAGAGGGGAGATGGCCGGCATGGGAGGGTCACAGGCAGTATAGGAACCTCACCATTAATGGCAGCCGGGATGCTCGGGGACAAGGCGCAAGCTGCGAGGGCGAAGGGACGGGACGGAGATGGGCCGGCACAGCAGCGGGCTGCACGCCGGCTTGGCGTGCACGGGCAGCAAGCACGTAGCAGCACAGCGAGTAGCAGCGGCCGAGGCTTGCGGAGGCCGGAGCTGCGGCGGAAGGAGGAGGATGACGACGACCGGCGGCGGAGGGGGTCGGGCTCTCGTGGAGGAAGGTGATGCCGAGGTGGCCGGGGTCCTTGGCTTGCCTAAATCAGCTCCGAGGACTCCTGTGGAGGTAATCAGGGGGTTAAGGGAGCCCGCGGTTCACCGGCGGCAAGGAATTGCGGCGGCGGCCGTGCTCACCAGTGGCGGCCTTCGGGAGGAAATTCGGACCGAGGAACGGGCCGAGGTCGCGGGTGAAGGGCGCTGGAGCTTCTGGGTGGTGCGGCGATGTTGATGCGCAAGCTCTTGCGGCCCGTGGCGCGGTGGAGCGGCGTGCCCACGGTGGCGCAGAGGAGGTGATGCGGCGGGCCAAGCAGCTGCGGTGCTGGGCGTCGGTGGTGGCGGCGGGGATTAGGGTTAGGGTTCAGGGGGGGTTGGGGCTGCTCTTTGTAGGGCGGCGGGGCCACCTTGGCGTGCGGGCCCAGGAAGGGGAGATTGCCGGAGGTTTCGGGAGGGCGTTGCGCACCGGGGAAGAAGGAGGAGAGGGGGAAGAAGGGCGCTGACCGGTGGGACCGCGCTGCCAGAGAGAGGAAGGAGGGAGAGCGGGCCGTGGGCGGCTGCGCGCGTGAGGGGGAGAGTTGGCTCGTGCTGGGCCGCGGAGAGAAAAAAAAGAGAGGAGAGAGAGGCGCGGGGCTGGGGGGAACTGGGCCGGGGCGCGGCCCATGCGGGGAGAGGAGGGAAGGGGCCCGAGAGGGAGAGAGGGAGAGGGGTTTTGGGCTGGGCCACCGCTCTCCTTTCTTTCCTTTTCTTCTTTCCTTTTTCCTTTTCTATACTCAACTATTCAAACAAAACTATTTGAATTTAAATAAATTTGAATTCAAACCCTATAAACTCAACACAAAGAAAAACAATGCTTCAACATGAATGCACAAACATGTTGACCTTATAATTGACTTTATTTTCTTGTGTTTTAAATTACTTTAAATGCCACAAAATTAAAGAAAACCCCGGAAATTTCATTTTAGCCAAAACAAATTCATTAAAATTAGGGAAAATTACATTAGGGTGTTACATGCGGTTCGTAGAAGGCGGGCCAACGAGCGCATACGTTCTGCACAGCGCGAACTCGACGCTGAATTCACCGCGGCAGATGAACGAGGCTTCAGGACTCCTGTGGCCAACATTGCTCGGGTAACAGCACTACTCGAGCGAAGCAATGACCCCAACGTTCGACAAGCGCTCCTCTACGCCCAACGGGCGTGGGTCCAGCTGGACCAGCAGGCTCCGGCATCACTCGTCAGGGACGAACACGTCGGAGACAGCCGAAGCCAGGCCCCAAGTCGAACAACAGGTAATCGCCCGCGACCCCAATGCAGCAATAACAATGACGGTGTGGTGGGAGTCAGTTCACCGGTGGGAGGCGGCAGCCACCTCCGGCAAACAACCCGAGGCAGCCCAACCCTCCACGTCAACAACCAGACCTTCGCGAGAAGATTAATGAGGGGCGCGATGCCCGGTCAGTCCTCGACTCGAGGCGACGGGAACGCGAGGTAGCCGAGCGAGACGATGCTGACTGCAGCGATCGTTTTCCTGCGTTCACTGCAAGATTCAACAGCTATAAGTACCCAGAAGGTTTCAAACCGATTGGTATTACCAAGTATGACGGTAAGCAGGCCCCCAACAATGGCTCCACTGTTACTCCACTGCCATTGAGGTGGCTGGCGGCTCCAACACTACCAAAGTCGTCTACTTTCCGATGGCTTTGGAGCCTGCACCGTTGACTTGGCTGGAAAGCCTCCCCAACGACTCCATCGACTCCTGGGAAGGCCTCAAGAAGGTTTTCATCGACAACTTCCAGGGGGCGATATCCCGAGCAGGAACCCGGCACGACCTCGCCCAGTGCAAGCAAGAGCGTAATGAACTCCTCCGATCCTACACCCACCGTTTCTTCGATGTGCGGGCCACCATCGCCAACATCTCGGAGGAGGACATCATCGACTGCTTCTACAACGGCCTCACAGACCCAGTATATATCGTGATTTTGGGCGTAGCAGGCCGAAGACGGTTGCAGGACTACGCGACATGATGCACGACTGGTCTGAACAAGAAGAAAAGATGCGCGAGAGGTTTCCAAGACGCACCGACCTCAACCAGAAGCGCAACAACGACAACCGGGCTGACAAAGGCCAGCGGGACTTTTCGGGTTCTTCCCGAAAATGCAAGCCAGATGATCTCGTCGCGGCTGTGGAACATCCTTCGCGGGGCAAGAAGTCGACCACGCAGGAGCAGTTTGAAAAACTCCTGCAGAAGAAGTGTCTGTGGTGCGTCAACTCCAAACACGCAGCGATCGACTGCTTTCAGCTCAAGCGCACCTTTGGCTCTCCTGGAAACGGCAAGAAGAACAAGTCGACGGCAAAGAGCCCGAAGATGAGGAATAGGAAGATAAATCTGAGACGCCCAAGTTCCAGGATGCCTCCAAGACCGTCAATGTCATCTTTGCGGTGATGAAGATTTTTGCTCCAAGCGGGAACAGAAGTTGCTGCTACGGGAATTCTATCCGTTGAACCGGCGGTACCACGACCACTCCGATGGTCGGAGGTCCCCATATCATTTTCCCGTGATGACCAATGGACCAGCTTTTCCGAGCCTGGGAAGTTCCCACTGGTGCTGGATCCCGTGGTCGCAGAAGTCAAGCTTACTCGGGTTCTTATCGATGGTGGGGGCGGACTTAATCTTATCTTCGCCAGCACGCTGAAGAAGATGGGTCTGGACCTTACCAACAAGCTCACTCCGAGCAAAGCTCCTTTTTACGGTATTGTCCCCGGCAATGCCGCGCACCCGCTTGGAACAGTCGTTCTCCTAGTCACTTTCGGGACGAGGGAGAATTACGGAACCGAGTTCATCAAGTTCGAGGTGGCCAGCTTCGAATCTTCCTACCACGCTATACTGGGGAGGCCGGCGCTCGCCAAGTTCATGGCGGTGCCGCATTATGTCTACTTACTTCTCAAGATGCCAGGACGCAGCAGCGTGCTCACACTCCGAGGCGACTTGAAGAAGTCCTATGATTGCAACCAAGAGGCCATCTAGTATGCATCGACTTCCCGCGTGCCAGATGCTTCCGCAGAAGTACTCGCGGCCGCACAGCAACTCTCTCAAGCCGAGCTGGACATCCCGACGAAGAAGGCGAGCCAATTGGGCATCAAGACGACGGGTGATATGGCTCTCAAGACGATCCAGCTCCAAGAAGCGACTCCTCCAAGACAGCCATTATCGGCGCTGGCTTGGGCGACAAATAGGAACTCGCGCTCATTAGTTTCCTGCTGGCTAACCGAGACATATTCGCATGGAAACCATCGGATATGCTAGGGGTGCCCAAGGAACTAATCGAGCATAGTCTAAATGTGTACCCACAAGCTATACCAAAGAAGCAACGACTTCGTCGTTTTGCCCCTGATAAACGGGAGGCTATCAAGCGGAAAATTGCTAAACTCCTCGCGGCTGGATTCATTAAAGAAGTAATCCACCCAGAGTGGGTAGCTAACCCGATTCTTGTATTGAAAAAGAATAAAGAATGGAGAATGTGTGTCGATTATACCGATCTCAACAAGCATTGCCCAAAGGATCACTTTGGGCTCCCTCGCATTGATCAGGTAGTCGACTCAACCGCAGGATGCGTATTGCTATGTTTCCTTGATTGTTATTCAGGGTACCACCAGATTGCTCTCATGGAGGAAGACCAGATCAAGACCGCGTTCATCACCCCGTTTGGGACTTATGCCTACAAGACGATGTCCTTTGGGTTGAAAAACGCTGGCGCTACCTATCAGCGGGCAATTCAGATGTGCTTCGCTGATCAGTTACACCGGAACGTGGAGGCCTACGTGGACGACATGGTTGTGAAAACCAGGAGTCCCGAGGGCCTGATCACGGATCTGGAGGAAACTTTCGCTAGCCTAAGGAAATACCGATGGAAGCACAATCCAACCAAGTGTGTTTTCAGCGTCCCATCGGGTAAATTGCTCGGGTTCATAGTCAGTAATAGGGGCATCGAGGCCAACCCTGCAAAGATTACCGCCATCACTGATATGGAGGCACCTGCCACAATCAAAGATGTGCAGAAACTTACAGGGTGCATGGCAGCTCTCAACAGATTCATCTCCCGGCTCGGGGAGAGAGGACTACCTTTTTTCAGACTCTTAAAGCGCCAAGACAAGTTTCACTGGACAGAGGAAGCCGAGCGGGCCCTGCAGGATCTCAAGCAACATCTATAGTCGCCCCCGATCCTCACAGCTCCATTGCCGAGTGAGACCCTTTTACTTTACATTGCGGCAACTACCCATTTATTAGCAGTGCCATTGTTGTCGAACGATCCGAGGAGGGCCATGTTTTTGGCGTACGGAGGCCCATGTACTTTGTCAGTGAGGTACTCTCGGAGTCTAAGGTGCGGTACCCGGTGGTCCAGAAGCTTCTCTACGGCATATTGATCACCTCAAGGAAATTACACCACTATTTTGAAGAGTACCAGATCCACGTGATCACAGACTACCCACTGGCGGATATCCTACACAACCAGGACGCCACGGGTCGTATTTCAAAATGGGCAGTAGAACTGGGGCTTTGTCGATCGACTTCAAGCCACGCATTGCAATCAAGTCCCAAGCTCTAGTCGACTTCATGGCAGAGTGAGGGAAAATCAAGTTCCAAATCCAGTCGACAAGCCAGAGCATTGGACCATGTACTTCGATGGTTCTCTCAAGCTCGATGGCGGCGGCCTGGAGTTTTATTCATTTCCCCGAGAGGCGAACAACTCAAGTACGTCCTCCAAATCCTCTGGGAGGTATCCAACAATGAAGCCGAGTATGAAGCTTTGCTTCACGGGCTTCGTTTGGCGATATCACTAGGGATCAAGCAACTACTTGTATACGGCGATTCACTTTTGGTCGTTCAGCAAGTCAACAAGGAGTGGGACTGCAACAAGGAGACCATGGAAGCCTATGTACAAGAGGTACGCAAGCTAGAAAACAAATTTTCTGGCCTCGAAGTTCTTCATGTGCTACGGGAGCACAATGTCACCGCAGATGCCTTATCTAAGCTGGGATCAACCGCGCACAAGTCCCAGCAGGGGTATTCGTACAGGAGTTGAAGCACCATCCATCAGCCTTTCACCACAGGTCTCTACCGGCACTGGCTCTGTATGGCCAGAACGGGAGGTTATGCTGGTTGGCGAGGACTGGAGAGGACCCTTTATCGACTTCATCCGAGATCTCGTATTACCAGCAGGGGTGGATCCCAAGAGCGCTGCTGCCGCCCGCGTCATGCGATGGAGCAAGGGGTTTACCCTAGTCGAAGACAAACTTTATCGGCGCGGCGCACGATCTGGAGTACTCATGAAGTGCGTCACAACAGAAGAAGGCTAGGATATCTTGCGCGAGATACACGAGGGAGTATGCGGTAACCATGCAGCGTCACGCACGCTAGTAGGCAACGCGTTTCGAGCTAGCTTCTGGTGCCCACCGCTGTGTCTGACGCCGAGGATCTGGTGCGAAGATGTCAGAACTGCCAGTTCTTTGGTAAGCAAACTCATGTCCCGGCCCACACCCTCATTACTATACCGCCTTCCTGGCCGTTCGCTTGCTGGAGCCTCAACATGATTGGGCCCTTCGCAACGGCGCCAGGAGGTTTCACTCATGTTTTGGTGGCTATCGACAAGTTCACCAAGTGGATCGAGTTCAAACCGATCGCCAAGCTTACTCCAGACAGGGTGGTCGACCTCATCTCTGACATCTTGCATCGGTTCGGCTTCCCCAACACTATTATCACCGATTTGGGTTCAAATTTCACGGCCAACCAATTCTGGGAATTCTGTGAAAACTCATCCATCGAGGTCAAGTATGTTTCGGTGGCACACCCAAGGGCAAATGGGCAAGTCGAGCGGGCAAATGGCTTGATCATTGACGGCCTCAAGAAGAGACTCTACGATGCCAATAGCAAGAAGGGCGGGAAGTGGATTCACGAGTTGCCACATGTCGTCTGGGGGCTCAGGACTCAACCTTCCAAAGCCACAGGGCAGACCCCGTTCTTTCTTGTCTACGGCTCCGAGGCAATTCTCCCAGCAGACATCATGTGGAAATCCCCAAGGGTTGAGATGTATAACGAAGGCGAGGCGGACGAAACACGACAGCTAGAGCTGGACTCTGTCGAAGAGGCTCGCTGCTCTGCTCTCGTTCAGTCAGCTCGTTACCTATAGGGAATCCGGCGATATCATGATCGCAACATTAAGGAACGGTCGTTTAGCATAGGCGACCTTGTCCTTCGTCGCGTTCAGGATGAGTCGGGTTTGCACAAGCTTAACTCAAGATGGGAGGGACCGTTCATCGTCAAGAGGGTTACAAGACCAGGATCTTATCGACTACAACACCCGATGGTCAGGATGTACCCAACTCATGGAATATCCAGCACCTGCGACGGTTCTACCCCTAAGCACACTCGTTTTCAATCCCTGTATGCGTCAAGGACAAGTTTTTCTTTTCTAGGTCGATTTGGCGGCTTTGTGCCACATGACCCAAAATGTAGATTCTTGAACACAATTGCGGCGGCTTTGGCCACGTTCAAGCTTTATACAAATCGACTACTTGCTAGTGGCACATGGGTCGTCGTGATGATAATCGTGTTTTTTCAAACTGGTTAGGCCCATTTGGCTCGGGTTCTATCTAACTTGTTTGACATATCCGCATGATAGGCTACTCTTGCAGTTGTTACACTTCAGGGTAGTTTCGACTGTTTGCCATGGCATCCTAGTCGTCGCGCCACAAACCGCGCGTTCCGGGCATGACTGGATCCCTTCGGTTGGATCTTATCTAGCTCACCCGATGAGCTCACGTGAAGAGCTAAATCGACTATTCTCTGAGTCGCTGCACTCAAAGGTAGCATGTCCCTGCTCCAAAGCAGACGGGGCTCTCAGACTTCACATAAGGCTACAAGAGAACAAAGGTGGTTTCTTATATCACAAAAGTCATAAACACTAACGGTTCAATCCTGGACCATGTTTCCCACAATTTTTCAGCTACTGGCCGGACCTCTAGCAAATACTCGCGGAAGTTTCATCAGTACAATCAGCAGCCGCACCCTCCGCGAGTACTTCTAGCTGAGCCATTGGCCAGAAGGACTTCACAAGGCCCAGAGCATGACCCACGTATGACGAGGCTGCCTCGGTGACAAAGTTGAGGATATTTGTGGCGCTCCGCGAAGTTGATCCAGTAGTGGGGCCCATCTTCAGCGCCGTCTTCCTGAGGGTCCACCATCTCTACAAGTTCCTGGGCCGCCGTCTTCAAATCATCGAGTTCCTTCTGGCGTTGCTCTTTCTCCTCGCCCAAAGTCTTGATCTGCTAGAGACAGTCGACGAACTGCTTCTCCGTGTCGGCCATCACTTTCCGCAGACTCTCGACTTCATCTGCGCAGCGATTCAGCATGTTCTTCAAATTAGTAAGCAATCCCTCTTTATAATTAAGAGTTTTGTAAGTTCTGCGATGATAAGCAGGTTTCAGACCATGGAGTTATCGCTACGGGTACGACTTCAAGAATCGAATTCAACGTACCTTGATGGGTTTTCCGCTGCTCCTTGAGTCGGCCTTGGAGCTCGGTGATGGTTTGCTCGAAGCCGGCTCGCTCCTGCATCAGCTCGTCGATACGCTTGGTGGATCTTCCAGCTTCACTGCAGTTTTTTGTTCATATCCTATGCGTTCCGGCATCAGAGAAAGATGACTTGAGCATACAGTTACCAGTGATTTAGACAAGTTTTACTAGAGCAAACGTGTCGATCGCCTTGATCATCTGACGCAGGCGGCTCAGGTCGTCCCTTGGAGGTGCATCTCTTGGAGTGTATCATCGTTCTCTCCTCCAGGGGTTGGCAGCACGGTTGCTTCGCTAGAAGCACCGCACCCTCCAAGGCTGACAGCTGCGGGGTCTTGCAAAGGACGAGTGTTTAACATAGAGATGATTATGCAGAAGGCAGCGGGATCATTACCTGCAACTTCGACGGGTACGGCAACGCAGCTTCGACTCGCTCATCGCTAGGGGCTTCGAGTTCCGCGTGCTGGAGCTCGGGCAGTGGTGAGTCAGGCAAGGCCACATCTGCCCTCTCTGCTGGCTCCGGTGCGTTGGCTTGCCCGGGCAAAGGCTCAGGGGCTGGTGGAGCCAACTCGAGTTCTGGCGTCACCGCAGCTGTTGATCTGCTTAAGACAACAGCACAACACTTTTACTGTGATTTCCACACATGGCTAAGGGCAGGGTCCAAAGCGTTACTTACACTTGGGATCAGATCATTGTTGGCTTCCTCCACACCAGCTTCAATGGCTTCCTCACCACAGTACTCGTGGCCGGAGGTGCCGGTGTGCAAGGCGAGGGGGCTGACAGCACTGGTGTGGCGATGGCCGCGACGCCTACTGCGGGCGCGGAGCTGTTTCAGTCGAGGGCGTGAGCTGCCCCGATACAGTGCCCTGCCATGGCGATCGTCACATCATCTGCAAGAGAAGGTAACGGGTCCGCCCTATCGACTTCTATGGGTCTGGCTTCTGGCGCATCTTTCCCGGTGGGGGCATTTCGGCTACTCTCTGGCGCTGGGGGCTGGGCATGGAAGACGAAGGACTGCAAAACAGAGTTGTTATCAGTGTTCAGCAAAACAACTCGACACCTTTATAGTTTGACAAACACTTACCCGCGAGGTCAGTGGTGCTGGCCTTGCGTTTCGCATCTCCCGGCGCCGGGGAATTAGAGGTGCGTCGTCAGATAATTCCACGGATGATCCGGAGGAGTTGTTTGCTTGCACCCTCTCCCCGGTTGCCCGGCTGCCCGCGGCCGACTCGCTGCCAGCAATTCTTTCTTTCTGTGCCTTGGCTGCAGCGCTGGGCAATGTGTGATAAGGTCGAGGCAGATCGGGTTGCGGCGGGTAACTCCGATACAACGCCGTTGAATCCTATGTTAAGATAATCAGTTAGTCTTAACTCTACAGATCAAGGAGAAGTCAAGAAGTCGAACACTCACCGATGGTGGTCGATTCTGGGCTGTAAATCCCGCTGGAATATAAGGGACGGCATCCACATCCAGCAGAATTCGCTTGACGCGAATAAGCGCAGCATCGTCTCCAAGCTCTTCTGCGCACATATGGGATGGGTCTTCAGTACCCATGTACTCGAATCCGAAGGTATGGCGCTGTTGGATGGGTTGAATTCGGCGTTTGAAGAATGATACACATAGATGCCCCGGTTACCCCCATCTCTTTGTGTGCGGCAATCAACTCGAGCAGCTCTTTTACTTGGTCCATCTCGGCTTCACCGGGTTCCAATGTCCATTCGCCGCGCTGAACAGGGGCCTGCCTGACCGCACAGGGAGTTGGGGGGCGTGGTTCGCAATGTAGAACCATTGCTGCTTCCACCCGGGGATATTGGAAGGAAATTTGTAAGATATGTATTTTTCACTAGCATGTTGCCTAAGCTGGATACCAGCGCCCCCTATCGCAGAAGGATTTTTGAGGTGGGCTGGGGCTTCACGCGGAAAAGATAGCGGAAAAGAGCCCAATGGGGCTCAATTCGAGGAAGGCTTCACAGAAGTGGATGAAAATGGAGATATGGCAGATCAAGTTGGGATTAAGGTGTTGCAGCTCAATCCCGTAGAAGTAGAGAAGGCCACGGAAGAACGAACAAGTGGGGAGGGCAAATCCTCGTTCAGAAAAGAACAGAAAGAAACGATTTCGTCGACGCTTTCCATGGGGAACGGATCACGAAAGGGAAGGCGCCAATTGACAAGATTTCTCTCCTGAAACAGACCTCCCAACACCAAATTTGCTAGATTGTGGCGAGAACACTTACTAATTGACCATCGCCGGTTGGTGCTTGCGCTTCTTTCAAGTCCTTCTGGTCGGTCTTCTTCGGCGCCATTTCAAATCTGTTAAGCCACGAGTTGTTTGCACAACGCTCGGGGGCTACAGTGGCGGGCTCGAAGATTTTCGACTACGCAGGGCGGTGGAAGGGTGACGGCAGGATAGCTCTAGTTGGGGTTTTGTTTTTTCTCTGGCGGCGGCGTCAGATCTGGAGGCACAGGAAAAACCCTAA